>NC_134267.1:52108966-52341466 GCF_031893055.1 Leptodactylus fuscus | reverse complement strand
ACACCGGGAACACGCGGGGACAGGCGCCGTCACGTGATCGGGACAGGGCGGGGCTTACTGACAATCCTGCTGTACGGAGAGAGACGGCGGGAGTGAGGAGAGCACGAGCTGTACCGGGGACGGCGGGATGGACGGGGAAGACGAGTCAGATTGTTCAGTCACAAAGACAAAAATTAATTGGAAAAAGTTACCAAGTCTGGCGTCAGAATAAAATAAATTGATTACGGCCCCAAGTTGCAGCAAAGATAGGCTCAGTACAGACTAAGACAGAAACAGCGCAATTTTTTTCCGCAATGTTTTACACAGAAAATGCTTTTATTCCACTTATACAGAAACCGCCGGTGTCCGGCAAGTACAAGTGCCAAGCTGTAATTTATAAATGGCGGGTGTTTCTGAAATTGCAGCATTATTTTACTGCAATGTGACACCTACTGATATCTACAATAGTGGTGTGGTGGGGGGGATTTATACAGAGCCCACCGCATGCTGCAAATAAAACTCCCAATCAGTGGTGTAACTGGGAATGGCCGGGCCCCGTGGCGAACTTTTGACATGGGGCCCCCACCGACGCCGAAGACCTCAATGGTCCCCCTCCTACGCATTCCTGTGCGCTCTATTATCCCCCATAGTGGCCCCTGTACACAGTATTATGCTCCATAGTGACCCCTGCACACAGTATTATGCCCCATAGTGGCCCCTGCACACAGTATTATGTCCCTTAGTGGCCCCTGCACACAGTATTATGCCCCATAGTGGCCCCTGCACACAGTATTATGCCCCATAGTGGCCCCTGCACACAGTATTATGCCCCATAGTGGCCCCTGCACACAGTATTATACCCCATAGTGACACCTGCACACAGTATTATACCCCATAGTGACACCTGCACACAGTATTATACCCCATAGTGGCCCCTGCACACAGTATTATGCCCCATAGTGGCCCCTGCACACAGTATTATGCCCCATAGTGGCCCCTGCACACAGTATTATGCCCCATAGTGGCCCCTGCACACAGTATTATACCCCATAGTGACACCTGCACACAGTATTATACCCCATAGTGGCCCCTGCACACAGTATTATGCCCCATAGTGGCCCCTGCACACAGTATTATACCCCATAGTGGCCCCTGCACACAGTATTATGCCCCATAGTGGCCCCTGCACACAGTATTATGCCCCATAGTGGCCCCTGCACACAGTATTATGCCCCATAGTGGCCCCTGCACACAGTATTATACCCCATAGTGACACCTGCACACAGTATTATACCCCATAGTGGCCCCTGCACACAGTATTATGCCCCATAGTGGCCCCTGCACACAGTATTATGCCCCATAGTGGCCCCTGCACACAGTATTATACCCCATAGTGGCCCCTGCACACAGTATTATCCCCCATAGTGACACCTGCACACAGTATTATCCCTCATAGTGGCTCCTGCACACAGTATTATGTCCCATAGTGGCCCCTGCACACAGTATTATGTCCCTTAGTGGCCCCTGCACACAGTATTATCCCCCATAGCGGCCCCTGCACACAGTATTATGTCCCACTGTGGACACCCATAAACAATTATTATACTCTGTGGTCTTTTCAGACCCCAGAGTATAATAATCGGAGACCCAGGGGGAGAAAAACCTAAAAAAAACCTCTGTTACTCACCTATCTCCCGTCTCCTACGCTGTCGGCCTCCAAAGTAGTCGATCTTCAATTACTTCAGACGTCACATGACCCGGTATGCAGGCCAGGGTCATGAGATGTCAGACGACTAGGCCGAAGTCTGCACGGATCGTGGAGAGGTAAGTAACAGTGTTTTTTATGTTTCTTACCTCTCCCGGTCCGCCAATCATTATACTCAGGGGTCCGAATAGACCTCCGAGTATAATGATAGCAGCGGTAGCAGCTGTCGCCGGGCCCCTAATGTCCCGGGCCCTGTGGCAGCTGCCTCCGCTGCTATGGCAGTAGTTACGCCACTGCTCCCAATGTAACATGAAGTAAGCGGAGGCTCTCAGCCTGGACAGTGCTGCACCAGCTGAGCCACTGCACAAAGCAGCCAAGCCACTGCGCAAACCACTACAGGGGCATAACTACCGGGATAGCAGCTGCCACAGGTCCCGAGACATTAGTGGCCCCGCGACAGCCATTACTGCTGCAGGTAATTTTTTTTTTCTTTTTTAAATAGGCCTTTACCTGCTGGAGTAACATGGCCGCCATCACTTCAACTTTTGTGGAGGCCACTGTGAGCAGAAGCCAGGATTGGTAAGTAAGGCTGCGGGCCCCACAAACACTATAATTACACTCAGGGGTCTGAAAAGACCCCCGAATATAAAGATTGGAGGCCCAGGGGAGGTGAGGAAATGAAAAAAAAAAACTGTGTTACTTACCTCTCCTGGCTCCAGGCAGGCTGCAGGCCTACTTGTGGGATGTCCCTGACGTCACATGGGCTGGGGCTTGCGTCCTTATGCGTCGCAACACAAGCTCCGGCTCAAGTGATGGCCCGTACGTCATTGAAGATGGTTTGCATCAGCATAGACTGCATCGGAGTCATGAAGAGGTAAGTAACAGTGTTTTTTTTATGTTTGTATCCTCCCTTGGGTCTCCGATTATTATAGAGTATAATAATTGTTCATGGGTGTCCACAGTGGGGCATAATACTTTGTGCAGGGGCCACTATGGGAAATAATACAGTGTGCAGGGGCCACTATGTAGCATAATAGTGCGTGCAGGGGGGAGTCAGTCAGGGTCTTCATGGGGGGAAGCCCCATGTCAAAAGTTCGCCACGGAGCTCCGCCATCCTAGTTACGCCACTACACCAGAAAACTGAGTGGCATGAGTTATAACACAATAGGGGATAGCATTATACAGTTTATGGGCCACTGGGAGGATCATTATACTACTTGTGAGGCCACAAGGGGGCTTTACACAGTTTGACAAGTGAAATTTGTTTTGGATCCTGCATTCGCATACACCTTTGGCTGTGATGTGTTAGCGTTGGAGGGGTCTGCTGGAGTAAATACCTCATAACAACTACGTTGCACTCAGCTCTCCATATAGAGGGTGATAATGGAATGAATTAGATGGGATGCTCTAAGTGATCACCTCTAGTTATACTATTGCTTAACAGTAATTACACACATATATTGGTACTATGCCTGGGAATAGTGCCAATGTATGTACAGATACATTTGTGAAATAGCATGGCAAGGTCTAAGGCCCAGTTCACATATGTGTTCAGGAAATCCATTCAAAATCAGTATTTGAAATCTTCAAAAACTGATTTTTTTTTAATATATAGAACTGCCAGGAGGGGGGGGAGCGTTCCTCACCACTCAGCCGAAGGTGTAAGTCCTAGGTTTGGCTCGTTACTAGGTCATAAAAGGCTGCAGAACCTGCAATTGAGGTCAGATTCTAGGAGCTAGAGGAGGTTCATGAGTCTGTCCTGCAATACTGAGAGACTGGTGAGACTTACACTAGGTTCACACCTGCGTTTGGGTCTCCGTTCTGTGCTTTCCGTCTTCTGCATGCAAGAAGACGGAAAGCACAGATCGGGTCAGGCCGTGATCGGCGGTGAGCGTTTTATGCTCTCCGCCGCGAAACCGTTTTTTTAAATCCGGACACAGAGTACTGCATGTCCGACTCTGTGTCCGGATTTAAAAATCCGGTTTCGCGGCGGAGAGCATAAAACACTCACCGCCGCTCACGGCCGGACATCAAATGAATGGGTGAGAAAGACTCCCGCAGGTTTCCGTCTCCTGCTCTGTTTTATGCAGCAAACGGAAACCTGCATAACGGAGTGCCGGGCGCAGATGTGAACGAGCCCTTAACTGCGTTATCTGTTTGTTGGTGTGGCTGGTAGTAAGCCAAACATATAGTTATCTTTGTTCTGTTTAGTTAGTGCTCGGGCGAGCAGGTTTTTGTATGACGTTTTTGTCCTGAAGTGAAGGTTTATTAAATTTTGCTATTTTTTTCCAAATAAACATGTTTGCACCTGATATTATGTCTCCGACTGGTTGGGGCTGCAGCATTTCTGCTACCGAACTAACTTCACCACGTCCCCTACAGGTAATATCCCCCCCCATATACCCTAATTGTCTCAACCCAGAAAGAACTATTGGGTTGAGACAATTAGGGTATATGGGGGGGGGGACAGTTCTCCCCTTCCCCAAGATAGGTAATAGCCTCCCTCACCACTTACTGGCCAACCAAGTGAATTGTATACTTACCTTCTTTTTGACACAGCACTGTACAGCGCCCAGCTGTACATCTCTAATATTCTCCCCCCTGCCCCCTGGCTTCTACTCTTTTATACTGCTGGTTCCCAGAGTAGGATACCAGTAGAACAGTAGGAGAGATGCACTGGTGGTTGCCACGTCAGTGCATTGTAGAAAGAAAAGGTAAGCATACTATTCACTACAGCAGAAAGCAGTAATGTGGCAAGGATGAACCTGGGGGCCCCATGACTTAGGGACCCAGTGCAACCACTGCAGCTACTCCATTGTATATAAATAACTAACAAAAGGGCTAATCTTATAGGACAAAAAAACTCAATAGTGGAATAAGTATGCTTACACTAATGAGAAAGATCAAGTCAACAAAATAATAATGTAAAACTTTCATGTTTATTAAATATATAAATAAAAATACACATCCAGTAACAAAAACAGGGAAAATACCAGGTAAAACCGACAACAACCACATAATAATGTAGTCGGGTAACTGGATAAGGGGGTGGTTACACTTGCCTATTAAAAAAAAAAAAAAAAAATGGTTTCACGGTGCAGAGGCTGCATACAGACAGACACATGTGGTTTGCTTTAAAAACCCATTGAAATGAATGGTTTTTTTTAAACTGACCGTATGCAAGCCATGCCCAATCTGTTTTTGTGCAATTTTGGCATAATCACGACGGACAAACAGCAGGCACAAGTGTGAACGCCCCCTAAAAGGAACACCGCGTAACACCATGTAAGCAAGATTAGTTATATGTATGTGATGAAAGGGTTACAGCATAGCTTCATATACTGCACAGCCTGTAATATAAATATACAGCAAAGTGCCCATCAACGATAAGGCTGCACAATACTCAGCCAGGTGTTACCCAAAAGGCGCTCGTAATAATCCACCATAATGAAAAGCAATGCACCCCAACACTCACCGACCTGACTCACACAGGAACACCCGACGCATGTTTCGCTGCAAGGCTTTGTCTGTGTATAGTCTGATCCATAACATGAAGTCTTACCAACAGTTAAGATATATATATAATATAAAACACAATAGCAATAGAACAAAATCACTGATAGACAAGCACACTCGTGTAAAGAAAAAGGTTTTTCTATAGACAAATCCTTGAGTGTTACTTTGTGGGTTTTTTTATTTAATTGTTGATGAGCCTTGAAAGTAACCCTTAGGTTTTCTTGATCTAGCCGAAGAGCCGATACAAGAAATATTTCTTATCTTATTACACTCAACCTCCCAGCTTCACCCTAAACTAGTTCATGGTTTTTATTGAAGATAACCTTTGGTAACCGACAAATTGTGAGAAACCTGATGGCTTGTTTTCACAGAACATTAGAAGAAAATAGAAGTGCTTCTGTACAAATCACAAACTCCAGAAAACTCTATAAAATATAGAACCAGACTGAGGTTGGTTGATTGTCATATAATGTTCGATACTGTATTTATGAAGAACAGGACTACGTGCACCAAGTATCTCCCTGCACAGTGGTGCCCCAGGTCATCGGCTGTGCAGAAAACTGAAGTAAAGCCGCTTTCATTCGAATGAAGCTGTTTTAGTTCCTTGCCCAGCTGAGAATATGGTTGTGCAGGAAAAACCAAAAAAAAAATCGGTATAACACTAAACCATCGGTGTGGCCCTTTCAAATTTAGAATCATTGATGGTCCCAGCTGGTTGGATGGACCTCCACAGTTCCAAAAGTGGAATTGCAAATGACATTTCTGCTGCGGATACTTTTCTGTAATGTGTGGATGGAATTAATCAGAATTTCATCCGCTTTGCAGGTACTATAATACGTGGCAATTTTTTTTTTTGCCGCGGCTCCAGCAATATGTGAAAAAAATGCTACGTTTTGTAGTACAAGCAAAGTGAATGATGTTTTGTTTAATCTCATCCACACTATGCAGGGAAAAAACTGCATTTTGAAAGATGTGTGCAATTTTGAAAAATACAGCATAATTTTAGCACAGGAATTATGAGCGTTTTTTTCTATATTTGTGATAGGGGGAAGGAGAAGACCCAGCAAAATTGAATGAAAAACCTGTAGAATATACTGTGACTCCAGAACTCTTCCTGTCACCTTCTCACACCCCTTAAAGATGCAGCTAAACACAATTATGTTTTTGTTTTTCAACTCCACATGTCAAAAGCCATAGGTTTTTGATTTCTTTGACAATATTGAGGACATGCAGAGCCACATGGTGGCTCAGTGGTTAGCACTGCAGCCTTGCAGCGCTGGGGTCCTGGTGTTCAAATCCCACCAAGGGAAAAAAAAAAACATCTGCAATGATTATGTATGTTCTCCCCGTGTTAGCATGGATTTCCATCCCATATTCCAAAAAAGACATACTAATAGGGGAAAAAAATGTACATTGTGGGCTCACAATCTACATTTAAAAAAATATTGAGGACATGTATTTAACTTTCATATTTGTCAATCTTACATGGCATACTGCCTATTAGGCTCTGCTTTTGGCAGGGCCTAATATACATTAGTGCTTGGCAGGCCAATATTAAGCCTTGTCAAGTTGCATTCTACTATTGATTGTAGAATCTAAGAGATTGTCCTGCCATTGATAACATAACCTCAGCTCCTGATCCCAGGCACAGCAAAATGGCACTGAAGGGGTTAAGCTGAAGTCTTATAAAACTCCCAGTCTGTAATTTAATATTAACATATATTGCAATATAAAGCTGTACATATTTATATTCTTTTCAAATATTCCTGTTTATTTTTGTGTGTGTTTTTTTAGGACCTCTTTCTTTAATTCCACCCATTGCCGAAGCAATTAATATGAAACCTTATGGATGGATCCAGCTTATGGATGGAATTTCCCTGTTAACATGGAGTGAACTGCAAATTAGCTACAAGGGAGACACCTATTGGCAGGAACTTTGGAGAGTTTTTTCACACAGAAAGCAGCAACATTTTTAATTAAAGTGCATTACGTAGTGAATTACTTGATCTAAAGACTAAATTGTCTGAACAGTTAGTGACTATTTATGGTGTGCATTGTCTACAGCATCTAAGGAGTTAAAAGCAAAGGACTTGAGTTATCTTTGTATTAAAGATGGGTGTCAGCTGTACGCCGAAAAGCAATTGCTTGTGCACAGCCCCTTTACCAGTGCCATTGCTGCACCAATGTAACTACATGCTTTCCACAATTTACTGATACAGCGCAGGACAAGAAGGATCAATGTCACTCTGGGTTTCAGTAACATGATGTCACCTTTGCAGAGCGTTGTGGCCAGATCCAACAAGGCTGCAACTGAAGACAGGAATAAAGGGGGAGGTGTTTGGCTTACCAGCCATTGGCTGAGCTAGGACCACTAGGATTTACTTTCTGCTAGTACTGGGCAAGGTTTGTGACACATGGTCTGAAGCAAGGAATCGAAAGTATATTACTGAAAGGTTTAGTGCTAGTAATGGGTTAATAAATACACCCATATACCTTTAGCAGTGTTTGGAGTCTTTTCTGGGTTTCTCTGGCAGCTGCTGGCATCCTCTGCATTTGTTTACAAGATTTGAGCTTCCTGCTTTGCAGCGTCCTGTGTAGCTGCTACACTAGTTCCCTATCACTGCCCCCCTCCCTGTCTCACTAGCCTAGCAATACCGCCCATTACTATTCTCTCCCACCTTCTCCTGTCTCCCTAGCCTAGCGATCCCATTACTAGCCCCTCCCACCCTCCTGCAGTCTCCCTTGCCTAGCGATCCCACCCATTACTAGTCCCACCCTCCCTGCATCTCCCTAGCTAACCAATTCTGCCTACTACTAGCAGAGAGGAAGAGGTGCGGAACCATTCCCAGACACAGGAAGGCTTGGTAAGTATTGATAGGGAGAGGAAGTAATGGTGATGTTCTGTTTTGGAAGCGGTGAAATGGAACGTCACTGGATTATCAGAAAGTGTCCCTGTGGCAATCACATGACTGCTCCAGGGATATGGGTAATTATAGATTTTTTTTTAATTGAAGTAAATTATAGAGATGAGCGAACAGTGTTCTATCGAACACATGTTCGATCGGATATCAGGGTGTTCGCCATGTTCGAATCGAATCGAACACCACGTGGTAAAGTGCGCCAAAATTCGATTCCCCTCCCACCTTCCCTGGCGCCTTTTTTGCACCAATAACAGCGCAGGGGAGGTGGGACAGGAACTACGACACCGGGGGCATTGAAAAAAATTGGAAAAAGTCATTGGCTGCCGAAATCAGGTGACCTCCATTTTAGACGAATAGTGGATTTCAAATCCGGGTCATATGAGAATGTGAACTTTGTGACTATGAGACAGGGATAGCTGTACAGGCAGGGATAGCTAGGGATAACCTTTATTTAGGGGGGAATGTTATTAAAAATAACTTTTTGGGGCTCTATCGGGTGTGTAATTGTGATTTTTGTGAGATAAACTTTTTCCCATAGGGATGCATTGGCCAGCGCTGATTGGCCGAATTCCGTACTCTGGCCAATCAGTGCTGGCCAATGCATTCTATTAGCTTGATGAAGCAGAGTGTGCACAAGGGTTCAAGCGCACCCTCGGCTCTGATGTAGCAGAGCCGAGGCTGCACAAGGGTTCAAGCGCACCCTCGGCTCTGATGTAGGAGAGCCGAGGGTGCACTTGAACCCTTGTGCACCCTCAGCTCTGCTACATCAGAGCCGAGGGTGCGCTTGAACCCTTGTGCACACTCTGCTTCATCAAGCTAATAGAATGCATTGGCCAGCGCTGATTGGCCAATGTATTCTATTAGCCCGATGAAGTAGAGCTGAATGTGTGTGCTAAGCACACACATTCAGCTCTACTTCATCGGGCTAATAGAATGCATTGGCCAGCGCTGATTGGCCAGAGTACGGAACTCGACCAATCAGCGCTGGCTCTGCTGGAGGAGGCGGAGTCTAAGATCGCTCCACACCAGTCTCCATTCAGGTCCGACCTTAGACTCCGCCTCCTCCGGCAGAGCCAGCGCTGATTGGCCGAAGGCTGGCCAATGCATTCCTATGCGAATGCAGACTTAGCAGTGCTGAGTCAGTTTTGCTCAACTACACATCTGATGCACACTCGGCACTGCTACATCAGATGTAGCAATCTGATGTAGCAGAGCCGAGGGTGCACTAGAACCCCTGTGCAAACTCAGTTCACGCTAATAGAATGCATTGGCCAGCGCTGATTGGCCAATGCATTCTATTAGCCCGATGAAGTAAAGCTGAATGTGTGTGCTAAGCACACACATTCAGCACTGCTTCATCACGCCAATACAATGCATTAGCCAGTGCTGATTGGCCAGAGTACGGAATTCGGCCAATCAGCGCTGGCTCTGCTGGAGGAGGCGGAGTCTAAGGTCGGACCTGAATGGAGACTGGTGTGGAGCGATCTTAGACTCCGCCTCCTCCAGCAGAGCCAGCGCTGATTGGTCGAGTTCCGTACATCAGAGCCGAGGGTGCGCTTGAACCCTTGTGCAGCCTCAGCTCTGCTACATCAGAGCCGAGGGTGCGCTTGAACCCTTGTGCACACTCTGCTTCATCAAGCTAATAGAATGCATTGGCCAGCGCTGATTGGCCAGAGTACGGAATTCGGCCAATCAGCGCTGGCTCTGCTGGAGGAGGCGGAGTCTAAGATCGCTCCACACCAGTCTCCATTCAGGTCCGACCTTAGACTCCGCCTCCTCCAGCAGAGCCAGCGCTGATTGGCCGAATTCCGTACTCTGGCCAATCAGCACTGGCTAATGCATTGTATTGGCGTGATGAAGCAGTGCTGAATGTGTGTGCTTAGCACACACATTCAGCTCTACTTCATCGGGCTAATAGAATGCATTGGCCAATCAGCGCTGGCCAATGCATTCTATTAGCGTGAACTGAGTTTGCACAGGGGTTCTAGTGCACCCTCGGCTCTGCTACATCAGATTGCTACATCTGATGTAGCAGTGCCGAGTGTGCATCAGATGTGTAGTTGAGCAAAACTGACTCAG
The DNA here is from genome assembly GCF_031893055.1 of Leptodactylus fuscus. Lineage (NCBI taxonomy): Eukaryota > Metazoa > Chordata > Amphibia > Anura > Leptodactylidae > Leptodactylus > Leptodactylus fuscus. The sequence goes on along the minus strand of NC_134267.1, from coordinate 52,331,266 downwards.
CACTGCTAAGTCTGCATTCGCATAGGAATGCATTGGCCAGCCTTCGGCCAATCAGCGCTGGCTCTGCCGGAGGAGGCGGAGTCTAAGGTCGGACCTGAATGGAGACTGGTGTGGAGCGATCTTAGACTCCGCCTCCTCCAGCAGAGCCAGCGCTGATTGGCCGAATTCCGTACTCTGGCCAATCAGCGCTGGCCAATGCATTCTATTAGCTTGATGAAGCAGAGTGTGCACAAGGGTTCAAGCGCACCCTCGGCTCTGATGTAGCAGAGCTGAGGCTGCACAAGGGTTCAAGCGCACCCTCGGCTCTGATGTAGGAGAGCCGAGGGTGCACTTGAACCCTTGTGCACCCTCAGCTCTGCTACATCAGAGCCGAGGGTGCGCTTGAACCCTTGTGCACACTCTGCTTCATCAAGCTAATAGAATGCATTGGCCAGCGCTGATTGGCCAATGTATTCTATTAGCCTGATGAAGTAGAGCTGAATGTGTGTGCTAAGCACACACATTCAGCTCTACTTCATCGGGCTAATAGAATGCATTGGCCAATCAGCGCTGGCCAATGCATTCTATTAGCGTGAACTGAGTTTGCACAGGGGTTCTAGTGCACCCTCGGCTCTGCTACATCAGATTGCTACATCTGATGTAGCAGTGCCGAGTGTGCATCAGATGTGTAGTTGAGCAAAACTGACTCAGCACTGCTAAGTCTGCATTCGCATAGGAATGCATTGGCCAGCCTTCGGCCAATCAGCGCTGGCTCTGCCGGAGGAGGCGGAGTCTAAGGTCGGACCTGAATGGAGACTGGTGTGGAGCGATCTTAGACTCCGCCTCCTCCAGCAGAGCCAGCGCTGATTGGCCGAATTCCGTACTCTGGCCAATCAGCACTGGCTAATGCATTGTATTGGCGTGATGAAGCAGTGCTGAATGTGTGTGCTTAGCACACACATTCAGCTCTACTTCATCGGGCTAATAGAATGCATTGGCCAATCAGCGCTGGCCAATGCATTCTATTAGCGTGAACTGAGTTTGCACAGGGGTTCTAGTGCACCCTCGGCTCTGCTACATCAGATTGCTACATCTGATGTAGCAGTGCCGAGTGTGCATCAGATGTGTAGTTGAGCAAAACTGACTCAGCACTGCTAAGTCTGCATTCGCATAGGAATGCATTGGCCAGCCTTCGGCCAATCAGCGCTGGCTCTGCCGGAGGAGGCGGAGTCTAAGGTCGGACCTGAATGGAGACTGGTGTGGAGCTATCTTAGACTCCGCCTCCTCCAGCAGAGCCAGCGCTGATTGGTCGAGTTCCGTACTCTGGCCAATCAGCACTGGCCAATGCATTTCTATGGGGAAAAGTTAGCTTGCGAAAATCGCAAACTGACAGGGATTTCCATGAAATAAAGTGACTTTTATGCCCCCAGACATGCTTCCCCTGCTGTCCCAGTGTCATTCCAGGGTGTTGGTATCATTTCCTGGGGTGTCATAGTGGACTTGGTGACCCTCCAGACACGAATTTGGGTTTCCCCCTTAACGAGTTTATGTTCCCCATAGACTATAATGGGGTTCGAAACCCATTCGAACACTCGAACAGTGAGCGGCTGTTCGAATCGAATTTCGAACCTCGAACATTTTAGTGTTCGCTCATCTCTAGTAAATTAGAAGTCAGGTGGAGGGAGGGGGTTTAGTTTTGGGGTTAATTCTTATTTTATCCTAGACAACCCCTTTAAATATTAACAATACAGTCTTAAAATGGATGCTATACTTGATAGGTCATTTGATGAGATATAGGTCACGATGTAAATGTATTTCTGGTCTTGTGTGGTTGTCTAGTAGCTGTCAGTCTCACGACTAGTTCTCATACAAACAGCCACGGAGCCTTGCCCAAGTTTGCATTTTATCCTAGAATCAATGTTTCTTGGGAAGAATATCTCCATATATATAGCATATTATTGAGCATGCCGCAGTTTACGCTATAACTGTTGTCTAAAACTTACGTACTACGATATGAGCCACGCAACTACTGTACAAAACAGAATCCTAACACATTCAGACGTAGGAGTCCTCGAAAACCATTTTTTGCATCGGTGCATTTTTTTTTTTATCGATCTCTTATTTATTTATATAAGAAACCATTGGCGTTGAATGGGTTAAACGACATCTCGTCTTAATTGTCTACACTTCACTCGTCCTTAATTGCTTGTAATTTTCTTTCAAGTTATTCAGCCCAAGATAAGCAATTTTTTTTTTCCCTTTCCCCTCCAGCCTGTGCTTAACATTCGGCATTTTAGTCTGTAAATCAAAAGTTCACATCACTGTCTCAATTTTTATTCTTTCATTTGCAAAATCTCTCCAGGTAACTTTTACGCCTCTTTATTTTTTCCTGCGGGGAGCTTTACAGTATGCGTATGACAGTTATGCAACTAATAACAGACTCTTCTATTCTAAAAATAATTATACTTCATTTACACAGTTTTCTTTAGAAAGCACTCACAAATTGCAGGATGCTCCACAAAGATTAAATGCTGTAGTTTTCCTGTTCATTAAATCCCTTTTCCTCTTCACAAAAGAGCGCAGAAATATTGGCCGGCTTATAGGTGTTGCTGTTCCTTAAAGTGGTTGCAGAAGAGTGGGTGGTAACCAGAGGTCCATCAAAAGCTTTCTGTTCTGTTGTGTTGCGAATGTTAAGATTTTTCTATTGCTTTGCAGCTTCCTTATCTTGTATTTAGTGTGATATACAATATTACATATACTTTTATAAGGCTTTCAGTCATCTGCTATATTGGGCTTTGTTAGCGAAGCGTTATTTTCATTTTTCCAAACCATAAGCATCACTTTTTCGGAGGGAGGAGTACTTGCAGAACTCCTCCATGGGCAATTTTCTAATGTAATTGAACAGCAGGAATTGCTCTCTGTATAAGAAGGAGCAGTCTCATAACCTAGCAAGTCTGCACATAACATCACAGAAGACACTACAATGTCTATTAGCATATCGTGACAGCTTCTATGAGAAGCCCATTGACATGATACGGACTGCCATAAGTAACTACCCTTCTCCTCACCTGCAGGTCAGAAAGAGATTACATTTAAAGTATGACTATTGTTATAACTTTTTGGCATAGATCAGCAGTACATGTGAATATATTAAACTTCATAATATATCTCATCAGGGAAAAGTGTCATCTTCCTCACCTTTAGCAATCTATAGTTCCTTCTTTGTTATCGGCAGACTCTCAGTAAAGGTTTAGAACCTCCTAAGCCAACCAAAATCTGTCGGGGTTAAAATGCAGCATAATCTGTCTGTCTGAGACTTATGCTGTGAGAGGGGATGGAGGAGGAGCAGAGATCATATATACCAAGAAGGTCAAACCGTAAAATTCATAAGTCGAAGAATTAGCAGGTGTTGCTAAGATAGGTAAATGATCAAATTTTCAAGCCCCTAGCTTCATTCTGTGGCATGTGGGAGGGGCATAAAAGGCAGAGTGAAAGCAAAGTTTTTTATCCACATGAAACCTCAAAAATTGGATCAAGTGGTGTGGGATGACTGTGCAATGTTCCTCAATGTTACGGTTAATTCCACTTGTCTAAAACTGAGAGGGGCATAATTCTTGAACTGAGAGACCTTGGTTTATTACTTCAATAGATTAATGCGCACCTAGGCCAAGAAGTCAGCTCTATTCAACATTGTATGCCCTAGTGGTTGGGAGAGCAATGTTGAATTGCAATGACAGTCTGAAGCAAAACTCTACATGAACGGATCGTCTGATTGGAAATGTGTCGCGTAAAGATTTATTCTGTACTTCAGGTCAAATTGGACATCATGTCCCAAGAATAGGGCAGCAAACAATATCTACATAAACCATCAGAAGGCTTTTGCATGGCATTGGGATATGATCTAGAAATCCACCTACAGGTGTTCTATTGACCTCATGTCAGCATCATCAATGGTCCCTAGCTGATGTCACCAGTGAGGTCCCATATGTGATAGGTGACTGCATATGGTATGTGAGACTCTGGGGTGGGGAGAGGGGATGGAGGAGAGCCCTATTTCCCACTCATCGAAAAAACTATGTCATAACAAAGAGCAGCAAAAGGAAATTAACCACAAATATTCTGGTTAGATTCAACATTTTTAGCTGCCCTATATCTAAATGACAGGCACACAACTCTTCATGAAGGTCACAATTTTGGTTGAAATTTGAAATTAGTCTACAAATATACAGTAAGTGTTGCAAGTTTTGTGGGCAAGACCATTATACAATGATCATATCTCAAAGGGATTGTCTTATAGGAGCTTTCTGAATATGATTGCTGTGGCCTCTTCACTACTGGCCAAGCACAGACCGTAAATTATATAGTGGCTGTGCTTGGTATTACAGCTCAGTCCCTTTCTTTTGGACTGAGTTACAGCTTGGTCATGTGACCAATGGACATGATGTCACTGGCCTGAGAAGTGGTAAAGGAGCTCAATATCAAAGTCCGAGAAAATACCTTTGACCCAGGTTCCAAGTTGCACAAACACAGCATTTTTACATTTCCTGCAAAGTGGATGGGATTCTGACTAATTCCATGCTCAGTTTGCAGAAACTATTCTGTAGCAGAAATGTTGCGAAAAACATGAACATTTACCATATAGGTATAATAAAGACTCTGTCGAGCTTCTGTGGAAAAAAACGTGCAGTGTTTCCAGGATGGTCTTGTTTTTTTTTGGCTGCGGCTTGCTTTGTGGGCCCTTAGCCTTAGGCCTCAGATTGCAGACACAGCTTTTTTGTTGCAGATTTTGCTGTATTTTTTATTAGCCAAAGTCAAGAGTGGATAGAGCAGAAGGAAGAAGTAGAAGTACTTCCTATATATTCCTTTTTGGCCACTTCTGGCTTTGGCTCCAAAAAGAGCAACAAAAAAAGCTGCGTTTCCGCAACGTGAAGCTTTAGCTTTAAGTAGATAATCCTGCTCTTAAATAGAAGATACATAAACTGGTATTGCAAAGAGATACTATAGATGGCCTTAAATCTCCCTTATGATGATTGGCTGTATCTATATCCTGTGGATAAGTCATCGCAATGAAAAACTGTGGTAATTTACAATGCGCTTCCACCACGTATTTTTTGTAGCGTTTTTTTTGCTGAACTTCAATATCTAGAGGCCAAAACCTAAAGCTTAGACCCCACGGGCCAGAAATGCCACGCTAAAGTGTGGCGGGAACAACTACGGCGGAAATGCATCGTGGTTCATCCCGCAGCTGTTTGAACAGAAAGTTCATAGAGTTTTCATCCACAGACTTTTTGTTACCATTATACCTATGGGATAGCCGCTGGCGTTTCCGTAGATATAATTAACATGCTGTGATTTCCAAAACCACTCCGGTTTTGGAAATTGCAGCATGTCCACGCTGCGGTTTTAAATGCAAAGCGGGCATGGGATTCACATGAATCCCACACACTTTCCTGTTACTGTATAACACCCGATTTTTCCCGCAGTGTTTCCAGCCCGTGGGGCCCCGGCCTAAGGCTGCAAAAATTCTTTGAGCGAAAATCTGGTTTGATAACGCAAAACAATTAAGATAAGATAATACCTTATCTCCATATAGTCTCCATTCCCTACAAACACCGGCCAAATCACTGGTGTGTGAATACGGCGCCTTAGTTTATCAGATACCATTCTGAGATTTTAATAAATACATGTTAATATCTGATGTGTTCCGTACTAGATCGTACATGAGCTTTATGTCAGATAACACCTCTTTATTCCTCACTGTAATTGTGATTTATGCTTTGAATATTTCAGATCACTAATGCTTTCAGCAGGGAATGCGACATCGCCCATTAAAAGTACCTTTTATGTGTAAGAATATTAGAAATATTTTTATGAAGGACATTTTATTAGGTATACTTACACTGGATCAAAAAAACAATGCACTAATTCATGATATGGGTATATCTAGTTGGGGATTTGTATATGGGCCTTCTGGAAGCCTGAATATTTCTTTCTCGGCTCCACATAAAAGCAATTATCTCCCCAGACAGCTAGCAAGAGATAAATAAGATGTGATCACAAGAATTCTTTCTTTATTTCATTTACTTATTCTTTACTGTTTACATTCTGTCAATCTCAAAAACGTGTCATTTGGATTTGAGGATCACACAATGAAGACGGTTTATGAGAACATTTCCTGTTTAATTGCCATTGGACTTATTCTCGCTTTCTATCAAGATAAAATTCTGAAGTTCTAAATTGCGCAATTAATGCAGTGGTTGGGTAACGGCAGATGCCATTCATCGAGGGACATCACAGTCATGCCGCATAACAGCAGCATAAAACATGCTGTCGTCTTTTAATGCTTTTTGTTTAAAGCTACAGAATTATTCATTTTGGTTCTTCTTATGTTATGTATCTAAGTCATTAATTATTTCATTGTCGTATAATTTGGGTTTTGAGTTGATACATAACACTTTACAACTTTTTCTTAAAGATCAAATTTAGGATATGTTCCCACAGGACTGAAACGCTGAAAGAATGTTTCTGCGGCATTTTACAGTAGCTGCAAAGCAAATTTTAAGAAATCTAATATACATGATGCTAAAGAATTATGGAAGGATTAGAACAATGGACAGTTCTGTGGAGGTTTGAGGGGTTGTTCACACAATGGAAAGAAAAGAGGAATTTGAAGGTCTAAGTATCCCACTGCACAAATTGACACAGAGGTTCAGCTTTCAGCCATGGATTTACATGGGGCTAATCAGTAGTAATTAGAATTGAGTGACTTTTTCAAAAATTTGATTCGGCCGGCTCGCCGAATTAATTAATTAATTCCCAGCTAATTGCATTAAAAAACAGCTATTTTCTGGCTGCAGAGAGCCTGTATAGTTGTGTAAAACACTGTGCCTTGCAGTAACACGCTTAGGGAGCGCTTAGGGAGTTTCACTACCACTACTGTGGTAGTGAAACAATACAGTGAGTCAGTATGACCTGCACATGACAGGCGTCGCCAGTATAAATTTTTCCCTATCCTTTCCCTACACTTCTAATACTCTTTCCCTGAACTTCGTTTGAGCAAAATATCAGTTTTCAAGTCTTTTCTAACATTTTCCCAAGCACCTGCTGATGTATCTCCCTGCACTAAGTACACTGGGATATGTCTGAATCCAAGATGGCGGAGGGTATTTATAGGGCTGTGACATCACATGGCTGGCTGCTGGTTGGCTAAACGCATGGCACTGTGGGTGATCCCGTGTTCCCAGAGTTCCTTGCCCCTCATCCTAACATGTGCAGCAGCCATTTTAGGAAAACATGCGATTTGTTACCACTAAGTGTGAGGAAATCCGGATTCGATGCAAATCAAATATTTCCAAAAATTCTGATCCAATTCCACGTCATCATTTTCGATTCGCTCATCTCTAGCAGTAATGTTGTGCCTCAGAAGCTGCGGAAAAGCGAACTTCGTCCTGAAAAAAGTGTTTCCTGGAAATCCTTTCATGGAAGGCAGATTTCAGCCACAATTTAACAGTGATTTTCGGTGGAAGCCACCTCAAAATCAGCTCAAAAATTCCGTAATCCTAAATGATTTGTTGCAGCAAATATCCAGAACATTGCCTAGACTGGATACAGAACAGCTGAGTGCCTGTTTACAGCCTATACATACAAACAAGAATGCATCCATCCACTGACAGCTAGCTAATATTTTGAAAACACTAGAAATTAACAAAGGCTATTAAAGGGGTTTTCCAGTAACAAAAAGTTCCCCCCTATCCAAAGAATATGGACACTCACAAGCATTACAGTGTTTTGCATTCCAGTTTTAATGGAACGAAAGGTTGGAAATACGCCCTGCCATAGTACTCATGGTTAGTTTGGGCCCCTTGGGTAAGGGATGACTTCTTGTCAACAGAATACCTCTTCAAACTTTACTTATATAAAATCCAAGACCCCTGTCTTTTTAAGGATATGGCCCCATGTGGCATAAATGCACTGTTTTGCTCCAGAATTTTACAGTCACTGCAAAGTAAAACATCCACACATTTCAGAAATATGTGCAGTGGACAACCATTGCATTTTTGGAAATGTTACTGATTCAGCTAAATATATTATATTAAAGGGGTTTTCCTGGCAATTTTTTTTTTTTTAGAAGGTGCTATTAAGGGGTTAATAAATGCACCCATATAACTTAATGTTTTGAGTGATTTCTGGGTGTCTCTGGAAGCTCCTGGTATCTTCTGCATTTGTTTACCAGGTTCGGCTTCTTGCTATGTAACTTCCACGCTAGATACCTCTCCCCTTACCCTTGCCCCTCCCTACCTCCCTTCCATACCTCCCCTGCCTGTCTCCCTGCTTGCAGAACTTCTCTCTCCACATTTTTCAAGAAGAATGATCCCAAGTGCGTATGTGAACCTCGTCTGAGTAGGACAACTCCTGTAAAGGTCCATACTGTATAATCTTACAGTATCGGACAGACTCATTGTAGAAAACCCAGCTGAAAACCCATAATAGTAACAGTGGTAGTGGTAATAGTAACAAATTATTTTATAAATTCACTCAAAAACACATTTGCTACCTTTTTTCCTGATAATATTAATTCATTTTCCATTCCAAAGTGTTTTTGTTTGTTTTTTTAAGTATCACATTTTATAGCTTATTTTTGCTTCTTTGTATACATTACCAGATATATGTTATGGAGGGAGAGTTTTTAAACTTTGCAGTATACTAGAGTTTTAAGACTTACTTAAGGCTGAATTGTACAATTATATGATCATGGCGTTTTATGATTTTGAAGATAGGCACTTAAAAATTTGGTGAATAAATGAAAGCTGTTGAGTCAGGAACATGTAGACATAAAATTTATGGAATCAAAGAGATATTACAATAACGTGTTAGGAATTTCCTATATAACCAAAAGTGCTGATGGTTCTGCTGATAATGCAAATGTGTAATAAAAAATAAAGACATTTCTAATTAAAACATGAATGATCTGGAGTAAATTAGGATAAACATTTGATGATTATCTGCATAATTTGACATATATTTGCCGCCATTTTTGCTTTGACGTTTTAGTTTTCAGTATGTACTGTAGGCTTCGAAGCATTGCCAGGATAGCCATCAGCCCCTCTATTATACTGTATCTACAGTGCTGTAGATACCAAGATCAAGAGGGCAGAATTAGTAAAAAAAAACAAATATAACAGGGCACCTCATTTGCGGCTGCACGACAGTCACTGTTCCCCAGTGACATAAAACCATGACATCCTATTAAATTTTATTTACGGTATTTCTAAAGGACACCTTCTGTAAAGGTATATGGTACGTATGTGGCAGATTTGTTATAGAAATTTTTGCGGCGTCCCAGGATTATTACAATTGTTATCAGAGACATAATGTAATCTCCAGTAATGTCCATCCAAGGAAAGGTCTGTGCGGCATACCGTATCATCTCTTATTATACACCGCTGACATACTCCACAGTATTTTACAAACATTAGGGGTAGAATGTCTCAACACCTCTTATGCCACGTATCTAGTGATATTGTGAGACACATTTGGTGCAAGGCAGATATATGCCACTTTCATCGTTCTACGCCTCACTCACCACTTTAGGTGAATGTGGTCAGGGACACCTTGGCTGGACATATTTTTTCTGGTGTGAGGCAAACAGGAAATCTACACCAGTCCCTAACTGGCAGAGATTTCCATTCTGGTGCCTGATTTATGAGGAGGCCTGAGTTTTTCCTTTGCCTTGCACCTATTAAGCCCTTAATTAAGACTGGCATACAAAACAGTCTTAAAATGTGCCCAGTTGTCATCAGCCCTGAATCTGCCTCCAGTTGTCTTCAATAAGGGTGATAGAAAATGAAGAATTATCTGATGTGAAAGTCTACTTCAATTCAATGACAAGTTAGCCAAAGATGAGCTGGTGTAAAGGAGAGAAAAATGTCATACGTCTAGTAATGTGTGTCAAAGCTATCACATGTCATGCATTGACCACTGTGATACACTGTGCGTACATCTGACTACCACCACTTAATTTTACACAGCATTAGTATATTTACTGAAAAGGTGCAAGTGCGTAACAAATCTTGCAAAAATTCACTTCAAGGAAATTGGGATTCCATGGCTCTTGTAACGTCTCTGTCTGTTCAGGTCTCTGCGCCACCCTCCACTGGCACACTGCGGCGCAGGAGCCATATTCAGTTTGATTCCTTGCTTAGAGTTTTTTGTTGTGTGTGAACACTACTCTATTACTTCTCCTTTGTAATTGAATTTACATGACATTCATCTCCTGCACCTTGTTTCCCTCTGTTCATCAAATAGTTAATTGTAGCCTTGCCTGTGTGATTGACATCCTGTCTACCAATAAAGTATGAGGTAGGTCTTGGGCTTCCTATATACAGGTCATCAGCCCACACAGGTTTGCAGGCTATTTTGATACTGTCCTGTGACTTTATTCTTGCTAGCTTCCTACTTCTCTTACTATTGTATTATTGACCTCTGATCTTTGACTTCCCTTGTGACTACTCTTTTGGATTACGATTTTGTACTGTGTTGTCTTGTTCTGTGTTACACTTATTCAGAAAAGGGACTGTCACCAAATTGCCGTCTGTCACCTAGGAACAGGGGCTTGATCAAGTTTAGGACTTACTGTCTCTGTCTTCCCTTCTTCCATTGTTCCAGTAGCTGCACTAGGGAATTGCCCTAAATACAGTGTGAAATATTGCTGCATATAAAACATAGCCGTTCCCCAAGTAAAGCCAGAGCCCCATGTAGCATAAACGCTGTGATTTGGATGCAGCAGAAACACTGTGGAAAAATCACTGTGTTTTACAGTCACTGCTAGGTGGAATTGATTCTAGGGAATCCCATCCGCAACTTGCTGAAAAATACTTGAAACAAACATGCTGCCATTTCCAAATCTGTCTCAGTTTTGGAAATCGCAGCATGTCAATTATACCTACAGAAATGCTGGTGGTTTCCATACAGGTATAATGGAAGCAGAAAGTCCACTTTCTGTAAAAAGTGCTGCGAAAATGATGCGTTGCCTCCGCATTTTTTCCCCACTGCATTTTTTTGCTGTAGTCCATTACAGCCTTAGCCTAAAAAAACAAAGTAACAAGCCTGATAAATCTTACATATACGGCATACAACTTTAAAAAGAGGCGGACTTAGAAGGAAATAGGCGCAAGAGGCTCGATATATGCCCCAGATTAATTATTGTATTTTTTTCTAAGAAGATAATAATAAAGTAGAAGAAAAACAAATATAAGAATAACTATCCACCATGATAACAGGTCACATTTTGGCTCACTTGTAGAATCTAATTATTTTGTTTTTTTTCTGATTTTATTAAAGCGCTTGCTGTAATTGCATTACTTGAAGTGGTCATTTCCCATAGGTGCTTGAATTACGGAAATTAATTTGCACCTCTGTCTTGAAAACGCTCTAAAATATGTATAATTAAGAGGTCTAATTTTCTTCTTTTCAAGAGAAATGACTACTTTTACAACGGAGTGGAATACAGCTAATCTTTGAATTAAAAACAAATAATGTCATAAACGGTTCCTTAACATGATTAAAATCAGTGATAAAAGGCTAAAGAAATACCTTGACAAAATCAATATTAATTAGCAAAAGGTCGTCTGGAATCCTCTCTAGCAAACTTAATGAGGTTACTGCATAAACCTGTATGTTTTAACTAAGTAGAATCATAACAAATTTAGGGCACATGCACACTGACTGGCACAGAGCCCGTGCAGCTGGAGGTTTTGTCGGACTCTATGTATACAACTCATATATTTTTCCCTTGAAGCAATGATCATTGGTCATGGTGCAAAAGTTCATCTTGACCCCTACACATGTGCCAACCGAAGGACGAGAAAACCAAGTTTTCCCCATGTATACATACGGTATATACATCAAATAAGTAAGGGCTGATTCACAGACACACAAAGCTCTAAGGGAGCCTGCACACGATGTAACGCTGCGCTCATTCTGATCGTAAAAACACGTTCAGAATGAGCGCGTAAAAAGCAGCTCCCATTGACTTGAATGGGAGCCGGCATACGTGCGCTCCCCATTGAAATCAATGGGAGGCTTTTTTCCCCTATTGCTTTCAATGTGATACGCGCGTAATACATTGGAAGCAATAGGGAAAAAAGCCTCCCATTGATATTAATGGGGAGTGCACGTATGCCGGCTCCCATTCAAGTCAATGGGAGCTGCTTTTTATGCGCTCATTCTGAACGTGTTTTTACGATCAGAATGAGCGCAGCGTTACATCGTGTGAAGGCTCCCTAATATTGCTAATCTTTATATAGGTCCAACATATTGTATGGCTCTGTACAAGTGCAGGTCGCATGAAGCTTTAGGCTAAGGTCCCCCAAAAAAGCACTGTTGGAAAAACTACGATGGCAACACATCACGTGTTTTTTCTGCAGAACTTTTCACAAAAGTCTGCAGAGTTTTCCTCTGCGGACTTTCTGCTTCAACTATACCTATTGGGAAACTGCCAGCATTTCCATAGGTATACTTGACATGCTGTGGTTTCCATGCTGTGGATGGGATTCACTAGATTCCCACTTTGCAGGGACTGTAAAACACCCTTGTTTTTGTCACAGCCTTTTTGCCGTGGCAAAACCATGGGGTTTACGCCATGTGAGGCCCTGACCTAAAGGTGTTGTTCCCAACTAAACTATTCTTAGGAGAGATCACGCAGAGTCACCGCAGAAACCCAACAACGAAACCCAACTACCCAACACTGCTCATGTATGTACTAATAGAGGATAGGGAATCCTAGTAGAAATAAATTTACCTAGCCTATTCACTTTTAGATGTAGATCATCCAAAAAAAGCTAGGTTTATGTCTCTATATAACTTTTTTAAGTATTAATGCACAAGAAATCCAAATTGAGTCATTTCTATCCCTGATCTCACCCTAGATCATGTGGTCCAGAAGTCCAGATGTCTATAAGATAGTGTCTACAGTGTAATATCATTAGATTATAGTAAAATTCTGGGCATTTCCTTTTTGTTATCAGGGTTCATCATGGAACATAAAGAATAGGGAGCTGGCATATCAAGATAAGAGGGACCCTGTTTTAATTTGATAAGGGCACCATGATAACTATAACATTCCCAGCAGGCTTGTCTATGCTATGGCTTTCTAAATTCTGGCCCTCTTTTTCTGATCTTTCCCCTTCCATTGTCCTCCCGTTCCTCTTGCATATTAGAAAGGATATGTAGAAAAACCAGGAACTGACAGAGCGCTAATGGCAGCAAAATCCGTAATAAACTTGAAAATAAAAATAATGATGTGCAAGGTTAAGATGAATTGGTTCTGTTTTATTGCTCCAAGGACATGAACAACAGCTTAAAACGGCTACGCGTTTCGACACTGGGTGGGTGTCTTCTTCAGGCCAAGCAGGAGGTGTCCAGTAATAGCCTTAGAACCAAAATTATGTTGGTGGTGGCATTATTCAATGGCTCATTTAGACAAACCTTTCTAAGTGTTCAGTCTCATGGGATTTATTGACCCTTTTTGATCAATTCTGCCTCCTTACAAAGTATCTTTTTGACTCAATTCCCCCACCATGCAGATGACCTATGTAATACCTCAATAATCTGAAACTTGAATGGGCTGCTGTCTTTCCCATCTCTCTCCATATGTGTCTGTACATATACCTCATAGGTCGATTGTCTCCTAGATCAGGGGTCAGCAACTTTTGGCTCTCCACCTACTTTGAAACTACGACTGTCAGCATGCTCCATTTACTTCCATGGGAATTCCAAGAACAGCAGAGTAAGCAAGCATGCTGGGAGTTCTACTTTTTACAACAGCTAGAGTGCCGAAGGTTGCCTACCCCAGTCCTAGATGTTCCCCGAAATATGGCTTCTCAACTGTCTTTTTGTTTTTCCCATGTAATTAAAGTGTGCAAAGGTAAATGAGGCCTTCGGTTCTTCACTTTTCAAAACTCCCCATTCATTACTCACATCTGAATATTTTACTTTATTGTACCCAGGCGAGACTTCTACAATCTCACATCTAGAAGTCACTATTGGCTTCCTATCCAACCAGGTTCTTGTGAATACCATCTGGTTAGCACTGAAGTCTTGCAGCACTGAAATCCTGGGTTCAAATCTAACCAAGGACACCATATGCAAGGAGTTAGTATGTTCTCTCCATGGTTGCTTGGGGTTCCTCTGAGTACTGATAGGGAAATATAAATTGTGAGCCCTATATGGAACAAAGTCTGTGAAAGTGCAGCCGAATATGTTGGCGCTATATAGGTAAGCTAAATAAATATATATGTAAACAATTCTCAGGGAGACCTGCAAACTAGAGCCAAAGTCATATAATAGATAGAGATGAGCGAGTACTGTTCGGATCAGCCGATCCGAACAGCACGCTCCATAGAAATGAATGGATGCACCTGGTACTTCCGCTTTGACGGCGGCCGGCCGCTTAACCCCCGCGTGCCAGCTACGTCCATTCATTTCTATGCGAGCGTGCTGTTCAGATCGGCTGATCCGAACAGTACTCGCTCATCTCTAATAATAGACATAAAAAGTGCCATTCCTTATGTACACACATGACAGCTTACCCTAAAAAGTCACCTGTAATGAAAGGGTACCGAGAAGAAAAAAACACACAAAACAGCGCTAATAGCGTAGGATAGGGATCTGTAATCCCGAAACGCGTCGTGTGATAAATTAAGATAAACGTTTATTCCAGTGCACCCATTGCCTCCTTTTTCCACTATATGAATGTACCTGAAATGAAAGGTCCTCTAAACATAAAGTCCTATATCAAAAACACCTCCCCCCCCAGTCTGATACATTATATAACAGTGACTAATCTGTATGGTTACTGTAATTGGTTCTTGTTCGCCTATTAATTACCATTTATTTTATACCTTTATTTATTGGTAGTGATGCGCTGCTGGGGTCTTCTTGCAGAAACATTATAGCAATAAACAATTTGGCAAACAATATACTGCATATTGATAGATATAGTGGATAGAATAAGGTCACATTAAAAAGATATTTACATGTCAATCTGAATAGCATAGAATAGAAAGAAGAAAGTCTAGCGCATAATTGACAAAGTTTTACAAAACAAAGCTGAAAATCCCAATATGATATTAAACGCCAAATGTATTTGAAGAATGTAAAACGTATCAGAAAAAGTAGGTAAACATGGTTATTTACTATAAATTAGCGAAAAAGTATACAAAACATATCAAAGAACATGTCTTTTCCTCTACAATATCCATTTCATTCCTTATTTAGAGCAGTGTTTTACATTATCAATTCCCAATGCATACTTCTTTCCAGAAACTGAAAATAAAACAACCAGCAGCGCATTGCCCTATGACATTAGTCATAAAATTGGATACAGTTTGTAAGAAAAATACAATATCTTTCCACTGTTGGTGGTCTTTACTTCATTCAGTAGTGAGACTGATAGTGTAAATCAGTAATCCAGATATGTACAACTTCTACACAATCCCGATTCTTCAGTTTTCAAATAATGGCTTTTATTTATAGACTGTCTGTAAAAAAGCATGGGGTATTATAAATCGCAAGCGTAATTGAATATAAAAATGCCTTTCAAAACTGTTATGCCTTAATATAGTGAAGTGTAGCTATAAGTTACTAACTAGCCATGGTTGATTGGAGCTTATTTGGAGTGTAGCTTAGTTATCTTGGAGAGAATATGTTGTCTTTGTAGTCGCAAAATAGTAGACAGAAATATATTTCATTACATTTTGAATCCAAATACAAATGTAGAGAGGCAAAAAGACTCAGTTCAAAAATTGGAATACGTGAAACTCGATTAATGTAATTAATATTAACTGTGTTCACATCTACATTGCGATTTCCGTGTTTCTGATCCATTACACTGGAAAACGCACTTAATGTCATTTAGGCTAAGGCCTCACATTGCAGAAACGCAGCTTTTTTTGTTGCAGATTTTGTTGCGGTTTTTTGAGCCAAAGCCAGGAGCAGCTACAAAAGAAATGGGAAATATGTAGGAAATTCTTATACTTCTCCCTTCTGCTCAATCCACTCCTGGCTTTGGCTCAAAAAAAACACAGCAAAATCTGCAACAAAAGAAGCTGCATTTCTACAATGTGGGGCTTTAGCCTAAGTGTCTCTTAAGTAGTTTTTTATGCTGATTTCAAATCTGAAAACAGTTTTGCTCTATCAGTTCAAATTCTTAAGATATTGTCAAATAAATGTTTGTATTTTGCTTAAATAGGACTACAAGCTTCTGACAGTATACACAATTATAGAATATACAGTACAGACCAAAAGTTTGGACACACCTTCTCATTCAAAGAGTTTTCTGTATTTTCATGACTATGAAAATTGTATATTCACACTGAAGGCATCAAGACTATGAAATAACACATGTGGAATTATATACGTAACAAAAAAGTGTGAAACAACTGAAAATCTGTCTTATATTCTAGGTTCTTCAAAGTAGCTTCCTTTTGCTTTAATTCCTGCTTTGTACACTCTTGGCATTCTCTTGATGAGCTTCAAGAGGTAGTCACTGGAAATGGTTTTCACTTCACAGGTGTGCCCTGTCAGGTTTAATAAGTGGGATTTCTTGCCTTATAAATGGGGTTGGGACCATCAGTTGTGTTGTGCAGAAGTCAGGTGGATACACAGCTGATAGTCCTACTGAATAGACTGTTAGAATTTGTATTATGACAAGAAAAAAGCAGCTAAGTAAAGAAAAACGAGTGGCCGTCATTACTTTAAGAAATGAAGGTCAGTCAGTCCGAAAAATTGGGAAAAATTTGAAAGTGTCCCCAAGTGCAGTTGCAAAGGGCTACAAAGAAACTGGCTCACATGAGGACCGCCCCAGGAAAGGAAGACCAAGAGTCACCTCTGCTGCGGAGGATAAGTTCATCCGAGTCATCAGCCTCAGAAATCACAGGTTAACAGCAGCTCAGATTAGAGACCAGGTCAACGCCACACAGAGTTCTAGCAGAAGACACATCTCAACAACTGTTAAGAGGAGACTTTGTGCAGCAGGCCTTCATGGTAAAATAGCTGCTAGAAAACCACTGCTAAGGACAGGCAACAAGCAGAAGAGACTTGTTTGGGCCAAAGAACACAAGGAATGGACATTAGACCAGTGGAAATCTGTGCTTTGGTCTGATGAGTCCAAATTTGAGATCTTTGGTTCCAACCACCGTGTCTTTATGCGACGCAGAAAAGGTGAACGGATGAACTCTACATGCCTTGTTCCCACCATGAAGCATGGAGGAGGAGGTGTGATGGTGTAGGGGTGCTTTGCTTGTGACACTGTTGGGGAGTTATTAAAAATTGAAGGCATACTGAACTAGCATGGCTACCACAGCATCTTGCAGCGGCATGCTATTCCATCCAGTTTGCATTTAGCTGGACCATCATTTATTTTTCAACAGGACAATGACCCCAAACACACCTCCAGGCTGTGTAAGGGCTATTTGACCAAGAAGGAGAGTGATGGGGTGCTACACCAGATGACCTGGCCTCCACAGTCACCAGACCTGAACCCAATCGAGATGGTTCGGGGTGAACTGGACCGCAGAGTTTAGGCAAAAGGGCCAAGTGCTAAGCATCTCTGGGAACTCCTTCAAGACTGTTGGAAGACCATTTCAGGTGACTACCTCTTGAAGCTCATCAAGAGTATGCTAAGAGTGTGCAAAGCAGGAATCAAATCAAAATGTGGCTACTTTGAAGAACCTGGAATATAAGACATATTTTCAGTTGTTTCACACTTTTTTGTTAAGTATATAATTCCACATGTGTTAATTCATAGTTTTGATGCCTTCAGTGTGAATCTACAATTTTCATAGTCATGAAAATACAGAAAACTCTTTGAATGAGAAGGTGTGTCCAAACTTTTGGTTTGTACTGTATATATTCTATATATATATATATATATATATATATATATATATATATATATATATATATGAATATTGCATTATAATTATTAAGAGATGATGTAAGATTTATGACGCAAGTTTAGTTAGCAGTTGCGTTATAAATTGCGCAATGTCTTATAAAAATGATTACGTTGCAGTTTAATACAGTATAAAACCTGAAGGAGTGGTCAATGTGGTGATTCATTAAAAAATATTGTGACCATAGGATGCATAATTCACCTGATCATTTTTGTTATGTGAAGCGGCTTTGTAACAGACAAGTCACATCGGAAGACTTTCATGCCGTTACTAAAGAAAGCATACGAACTGTACTTTGATTCGAAGGTAGATTGAGGTAAGTCGTGGGCACCAAAGTTCATCTGTTTGATGCAGCCAGCAAATATAAATGTTCTTCATCCACCGTTGGTTGATCATGACAAGATTCTCATGCCACCGCTTCATATAAAGTTCTGACATAAAAAATTGTCAAGAAATTAGACAGCAACACTGATGCATTTCGGTACCTTCGCAACAGGTTCCCTGGGTTGGGTTATGCAAAGGTAAAAGAAGGTGTATTCATAGGTCTTCAAATAAAAGAAATCATGGCTGATGTACAAACATCTTGGCTGCAATATGTCTCTGAAACTTAATTTACTCAACTCGCATCTGGACTTCTTCCCAGAAAACCTAGGCGCAGTCAGCGATGAACATGGTGAGCGCTTCCACCAGGACATTTCGGTAATGGAGCCACGCTATCAGGGTTGGTGGAGTGCAGCGATGTCGGAAAACTACTATTGGACACTTCAGCGTGATTTGTCAACTCATCATTATAAGCAGAAGTCCACAGCCAAGAAATTTAAACCATGAACATGTTTAATGAATTTTTGCACATATTTTACAGATATTAGACTTCAAACTGAATTTTTGTTTATCATATAATTAAGAATGTTAGATATAATTTCAGTAGCTATAGCCACTTTCATGTTTATGTTTACAATACAAGATTTTGTGCAAAAATTTAATTTCTTATGCTTTGAAGTAATTAATTGAAATATAAAATTTTAGATCATGGATATTTAAAAAATGAAGGGTGATAGAGAAAAACTGTTTTCATATTCCAAATCAGCATGTTCAAATTGACTAAGATCGATTATTGTATACCAAGATATCCGCGTAATTTTTTTTTTGTTGTGTAGTTTTATAGGAACAGAAAAATGGAAATCCCAACTGTGATGGATTCCTCATATGTCAAACACAAACGGATTTCAATGGACCCCATTGACTATCATGGAATGTCTGTTATAAAGCCTATATTTTATGTGAACATAGTCTAACTGAAAAACCAAGTGTCTCTTAAAAAAGTATACTGTTCATAAAAACAGGGCTGAGGATTTGGTAGACTTGACCCCCAACTATGACTCCTCTATTTTTCCACAGCCGAACTCCTGCTCCGACTCAAAAAATGACATGGTCAGTAAGAAGCAATACAAATACTCTACAGTCATAGCCAAAAGTTTTGAGAATGACACAAATATTATATTTTCACATGATCTGCTGCCCTCTGGTTTTTATGTGTGTTTGTCAGATGTTTTTATCACATACAGAAATATAATTGCAATCATATTATAAGTAACAAAAGCTTATATTGACAGTTAGAATGAGTTAATGCAGCAAGTCAATATTTGCAGTGTTGACCCTTCTTCTTCAGGACCTCTGCAATTCTCCCTGGCATGCTCTCAATCAACTTCTGGACCAAATCCTGACTGATAGCAGTCCATTCTTGCACAATCAATGCTTGCATTTTTTTTTTAATGTAGATTGTGAGCCCCACATAGAGCTCACAATGTACATTTTTTCCTATCAGTATGTCTTTTTTTTTTTGGAATATGGGATAGAAATCCATGCAAACACGGGGAGAACATACAAACTCCTTGCAGATGGTTTTATGCCCTTGGCGGGATTTGAACACCAGGACTCCAGCGCTGCAAGGCTTCAGTGCTAACCACTGAGCCACCGTGTGACCCCCTCAATGCTTGCATTTTGTCAGAACTTGTAGGTTTTTGTTTGTCCATCCGTCTCTTGATGATTGACCACAAGTTCTCAATGGGATTAAGATCTGGGGAGTTTCCAGGCCATGGACCCAAAATCTCTATGTTTTGTTCCCTGAGCCATTTAGTTATCACCTTTGCTTTATGGCAAGGTGCTCCATCATGCTGGAAAAGGCATTGTTGATTGCCAAACTGCTCTTGGACGGTTGGGAGAAGTTGATCTTGGAGGACATTCTGGTACCATTCTTTATTCATGGCTGTGTTTTTAGGCAAGACTGTGAGAGAGCCGAGCCTAAGCATAAACTTAGCAGTGTTTCAGATTAATAAATGACAAGTTATATAGAATGTTTTCTCACAAATATACCTAAGCTTCTCAGTTCCATCCATGCCAGATCAGATGTTTTAGGTTCCTACGGATCTACTTTGAATTGGCAATTTTGCCCATCATCTGCTTAGTCCTATTAAAATGGTATTCCCATGAACATAATCATATCTATATTTGTAGATAATTAAAATTTAAATATTTTTGCAAATATAAGTAGTTACATTTCTGCAGAGTTTTAAAGATTTTCTCTATTATCTTTGTGGTGAGAGTATGGTGTCTTGATCGTTGCCAATGGATATGACCACAAATGCAGAAACTTTCTCTGGTCTGGGACTTGTCAGGAACCCAGCCATGACCTTCTTATTGTAGCTGGGTTATCAGGCAGGGACACTGTGTATATGAAAAGATATCCCAGCCACGATAAAGAAATCATGGCGGATTTTCTGACCTTAGAAAGAACGTGCATTCATGGTCATATCCATTGGCAACCGATCAAGACCACAAGACTGTCACTACAAGATATTTAGAGAATATCTTTAAATTTCTGAAAAATGTTTAATTACTTTTAATTATCTACAAATTTTACAAAGGTTATGTTCATGGGAATAACCCTTTAGGCTACATCCATACATTCATTGATTAAGTCATGTATAATAACAAAGATAAACTGGAATATACTGTACTGTTTTCTAGTACTTGAATAAGAGGACAATGTGTTGTTGGTCTCCAAATCTTATGATCCATGGCTGTAGTACTGTTGTGTTATAGAGCGTTCTTTGTTGAGGCCAGCCAACTTGTTAATACCATAGTCATGTCACGTTTATGGAGATTCCTATATCATAACAATAGTTCGAAGTATGGTCATTATGGAGGCAATTCACAGATTCTAATGGTTAGACACCCCAATTTAGACTATATATCAGTGTCTCTGATTGGGTTCAGTGTCTCCGGTTTGGTTCAGTGACTCCAATATCAGTGTCTCCAATTGGGTTCAGTGTCTCCAGTTTGGTTCAGTGACTCCGATATCAGTGTCTCCAATTGGGTTCAGTGTCTCCGATTGGGTTCAGTAACTCCGATATCAGTGTCTCCGACTGGGTTCCTTCTGTGAATATAGTTATGGAGGAAGTGGCAGTAAACTAAGATAGTCTGGAGTATTTTAGAAGGAAGGCAGTGGCAGAAAACCAGATAATGAACACTTTGTTTGCTTAACCTAGGGAGTGAATTATCATAACGCATTACTATAAAATGACTTTGATATTTTTGTTTCGCTTGTAAATCAAGTTTATTTTGTTTATGGAGCTAAATATGTAAGAAGGAATTTAGGAAAAATTTATCCAAAACAGTATTATTCAGTGGTAGTTCTAAATTAAAAAGTTAGATGGTTGATAATATTTTTCCAAATTTCAGCTTTAATTTTGCTGTCTAGTTTCGTTCACAGGTGTGGTGCCTTATATTATGCAGCTGGTGAGCTGAATTGCCTAAAACCACTTTAGTTATTTTACCGATGAATTTCAACCTCAGTAAAATAAAATTATTGAATATATTTTTAAGCTCATGAAACCCTATATATTTTATGCATTTTTTTATTGGCTACTGTGTATCGTGCAATTATAAAATTGTAATTCATTTCCATTTGTTCCCATTATTTCATTTTTCGTGAAAATTATTCAAGTTGCCAAAATATAATAGATGAATGGAAAAGAGACAAAATAGAAGATTTTTTTTTTCCCCTTTTTTTCTTTTTTGTCCTGTTTTTAGCCTGAAATACCTGGGAACAGCCAGACATGAAGAGCCATAACTCATTATTTTCAGGATGTGTTAAAGTTTATGTTTGAAGAAGGTACAAAAAAGTTAACACAAGTGAGGGAGGAGTTACAATGTAAGTGGACCAGAACAGAGGCAAAAAGTGGGAGGGAGTGGGATCAAGAGAGCAAGTAGTAGCCAGAGAGGATCTTAACAGCAGGGACACTTCTTCCTCTGTAACAGAATGAGCCAAGGAGACAGAAGAGTTTGAAAGAGATGGTGGATATAGGAAGAACTCACATAGGAAATTCCTTGACAAATTGAAGTCACCTTACCTTTGAAACAGTAAGTATATTCCTTAGTCTTATTGTGGCGGAACTGGCTAGTTTGTGGTAGGATTTTACGGATGACACAAAGATTTAAAAATAGGTTGACAAGGTTAGACGTTTCCGTTTATTACAGTGAGGACAAGAATGAAAGAAGTTTCAAGATGACTTTTTTTTGGAGGAAATTAGAAAGTCAATGAGTGTTCACTGTACGTTCCTAAAAATGGCAGTGATGGACCACGTGAGTTAATCTACATTCTACTCTTGGATGGGTCTAGGCAGCGAAAAGCACTTAGAGAAAAATAGCTTAAAAATAGTGTTAGCCAAAATTTCATATAGTAGTATCTAAATTTCATAGAGAGTTGAGCGACGCCATAAACTTGATCGGTCAACAGTACCGGTACGCAAGTAAAGGTTTGTAAAACTTACAAAATAAAAGAAGATATTGTCTGATGGATTGTATTCGGATTACCATGTTAACTTTTCATGTAAGATGTTCTTAATGGCTCACTTTTTGCGTTGCTTGTTTTTTTACGTTTACATTCTTTCTTTTTACTTCATCCATTTATTATGTGTTACATATAATTATTCTTAGAAAATTAACCGTTAGAAGATCTGAATAATTTCTACCAAAGGGCCACAGTGCTATGGGAATTTGTGTATATATATATATATATATATATATATATATATATATATATATATATATCCAAGGCAATCTGATATATATATATATATATATATATATATATATATATATATATTTGTATGAAAATGCATATATATATATATATATATATATATATATATATATATATATTTATAATATTTATATCTCTAAATAACAATGAAAAACTCACAACAGCTAAAATATATTTATATATTTTGAAAAGAATAACAAATCTAATGCCATAATAGTATTGTTACAATTTTTTATTTTAGATATCATGTATTATTAAACTAAATCATGGATTTCCTTTTTATCCTTACAGATTTTTTCTCTCGGATTCTAGATTTTTTAAATATTCTTTAATGGATAACAGAGCTGTCGGATATACAGATTTCTGCGACATAATTCAGTTTTCCTAAACCGCCGTCCGTCACTGCCAAGTTTTACGCACAGTCTATATTTTGAAACTTTTTAATTCTGCTTGACTTTTTCAGAAAAAAAGGGAAATTTAGGATTTAAACAGTTCATGGAGCATTTAAATAATATAATACTGATCTTGAATGGCCACTGTGGGTGAGCTTTGCTTTAAAAGAATTGAAATCTACTTTTCCTTAACTCCTTTAGTTAGCTACCTCATATCAGCTTAAAATACAGGCTATCAGCCTGTGGAGCTTTAATTCTGGTCGCCTTCTCAGCCATTGTTATGTTACAACAGTTCAGGCTGCTGCACATTATGCCTCCATTTAGCCAAGCTTTTATGACATTCAGAAATATATTTTCATCCTCTTCACAATGAAAAATTGTGGCACTTACTGTGTATTGTTTACTAATCCAAGCACATAGCAATCTTATATTTTACAATGAAATCTAAGCCTCCTGCCTTTTCGCTGTGAGGCCTGCTTAATGGTCTTCTAAACCTTGGCACTATATTTGAAGCCCTCTCGCTATGAGCATGGGCAGAAAAGAAGAAAGTCAAGGTAGGTATAAAAGTTGGAGGCTCATCATTAAGGAAATTAGATAGGAACAGGCTTCATTTTCCTCTCCTCCCCTTTAGTCCCATTATAAGACTTTTTTTGTAAACCTGTATTATAAACGATTATTTTTAGGTAAGATAGACCCCAGGAAAGATTAAAATGGGTAAAAGACATCCTGGTTCTTGATCTTCTCTTCTTCTCATCTCAATCTTTAGAAAGTCTTTATAGAAGAACACAAGCAACAGCAGGATGGTTTGTTGCAGACCTTTGAGACCTCCTTCCAATCAGATCCCAGGGGAGCTAAAATGGTATACCTCTGAGGTTCAAAAAAGTCTTTGGACCAGAATAGGGCCCTTTATCTGCCAACATATCAAACATATATAATCAGATATTGATCTCAAAAATCATGCTCTCCTTTTGTATGTAGAGGAAATTAAATTAGTACCTGCTGAAGATCTAAAAATGGTGTTCCTCAAGATGATGACAGGGTACCGCAGGCAATGCCAAAGTTCAAAGACATTTATATGGACACCAAACTGATTTAACATTCTCTGTAATGCATGGAGAAAAAAGAGCGAAAGATCTGCTTGCCAAACGGAATGCATTGGAGACGATCTCATGTGGCGAGACCTTGCATCAAGAAGTCAGGTTACGGTTTCAGATTCATCTCATCTTTTGACTTAAAAGAAGTGGAATGCATTTTGTTTCATTTCAAAAAATAGGTTTTTATAACACCGAAACTTTTCATAGTGCTGGCTCACATGGTTAGACATAACACCCTCTGGCTCAAATATTTTTCTTATTTCTTTTGTGCCTGAATTTCATGATGTGCCTCGTTTTCGCCGAACACAAATGGATAGCATAGCACAGCTTTTTTTTTTAATTATTTTTTTTATTTTAGCTCAGAAGGGTCTAAATTTTTCGGAAAAAGTGAAAAGTTTATTTAATATAAAGTCCGATCTATTTTCAGACGTGCTACTTTTCGTATAATAATGTGTATTAGTTTAGAACCATCTGTTGCAGGGAAAAAATTGGGGGACAACGTGCAAAGACTCAGCAAACGTAATGCTTACAGAGAATGGGAAACTGTTTGCTTTGTGAAGAAAATGCCGTAAGTGTAATATTGTACGGTAAGTAGAACTTTAATTATTCCGATTTTGGAAAGCTTTTATTTTTTTTAGTGATTTTTATTATTCATTTTAATGTATCAAAGTTTTTTCAACTATTATACTGTATAGTATACACAGTATGTATGTGTGTTCCACTATATCAACATTCCCTAGGCTGATTTTACGATATAGACATGTCTTTTGGGCAAATTTTTCATCAATGTAAAGTTTTAGACCAACATTTACAGTTCTGTCTAGATAGATCACTATAAAAATCTTAAGACTCTGCATTATAGACATGTAAACCTATTCTGTGTTATGTAGTTTGATACAGAACTATCATTCAAGGTAAAGAATGTAAGATAAGAAATTACAATTTTTTTTTATATAAAGGCATACAAATAACTAGAATTGACACTTTTTACTATATCTTCTACATAATAAAAGTACATCTACATGTCGAATAAAGGTATAGACTTAGGAACACATAATTGTTTGGCAGCTGTCTAGACAGTTGTATTTTACACTGAAAAAGCAGACATAGAGATTTTTTTTAAGATAATTTTTTTAAGTAACAGATCTTTACCGTGACTCTGTAAATCATAATGGAGGTTTTATAAACTTCTTACAATGGCCTAAACATATAAAAATGGTATACAGGTTGTTGTACGTCTTGTAAGGATGCAGATATATTTTTCAAAAATGTAGAATCTAAGAAAGTGTTGCGGTTTCCTTAAGGGTTACAGGATATAAAGAGACCTATAAAAGGAGCAGAGCTGAATTTGTTATCAATTATTTTCATTTTAGATAAATCAGTCGATTCGTAGATATTGCCATTGTAAACTATGTATAGTATATTGTGATATTGCAGAAACAAAATCAACCCTGCTGCATTGACAAACTCAGCTCTACTACATCTGTATGTGTCCATTGGTATACTGTAGAATGCTGACAGCCCATAAAGATAAAGAAACCCACAGTATTAGAATATGTGTTACGATTTTTTAAGTGTATTCTGCAGATATCCCCTAACTAGTGTACATGTTGCTATACTAATTATATTAGCTTACTGGTTGTCATGGGGTGTAATGCATTCGCACTTTAAAGAGACACACTATTACTGTACATTACGTTGCTTGTTTTATTACATTAAACAGCTTCAGACATTATGATACCATTTGAAAGAGCTGATGAAGCTTAGAAAAATGGCACCATCATAAAAGCATGGTATATTAGCTATTAACATTTTATTGTACAGCGGAAACATGTTTTGCTATTTGACTACATGGAATATAGAGGCATTTCTTCCTAAATGGATGCATACTTGATAAATAACAATATTACTTCATAGTGTTATGATGCCACGTGTATTACTTTTAATTGTTGTCTACCATTATGCGGAACAATTAAACTTGAACTTATCCAAGTTGTGTACTTAAAAATATAAAGTATCAGCATAAATGTAAGAACACATTAGAATAGGCTATAGACTATGTAGACTAATTAATCTACCTTATCACTCCAGCCCAACTACATAGAGCACTCAGCAAATTAAAGGGAGTGTATCATCGCAAAATTACTTATTATTTAAATTGTTGGTTTTATTATAAACATATTTTTCTCCTTGCTACTATCCACTTAAAAAAAAAAAGTTAAATTTTACAGTTATTACTCTAGCCACCGGAGCACATACAAAAGACTGAAACATCCTAGATTTCCTAGCCCACTTTTTAGCTTTACTGTATAGACTGTGACATGGCCAGCAGGGTCATCATGTTGTCATCAAAAGGCTAGGGATCTGGAAGGGTTGCATTTTTGTTTTTACAGTTATTACTCTAGCCACCGGAGCACACACAAAAGACTGACATCCTAGATTTCCTAGCCCACTTTTTAGCTTTACTGTATAGACTGTGACATGGCCAGCAGGGTCATCATGTTGTCATCAAAAGGCTAGGGATCTGGAAGGGTTGCATTTTTGTTTTTACAGTTATTACTCTAGCCACCGGAGCACACACAAAAGACTGACATATCCTAGATTTCCTAGCCCACTTTTTAGCTTTACTGTATAGACTGCAACATGGCCAGCAGGGTCATCATGTTGTCATCAAAAAGCTAGGGATCTGGAAGGGTTGCATTTTTTTTTTTACAGTTATTACTCTAGCCACAGGCACACACACAAAAGACTGACATATCCTAGATTTCCTAGCTCACTTTTTAGCTTTACTGTATAGACTGCGACATGGCAAGCAGCGTCCTATTGTTGTCATCAAAGGGATAGGGATCTGAAAGGGTTGCAATTTTTTGATACATGCAAATACCTTCAAATGTTTATGTATTCCTTACCATACCTGTATAAAGTCGCAATAATACTTACTATTAAATAGACATCTTTCCATTATGTCTTTTTTTTCCATTTAGGCCTGTATAGTAAACAATGCAACTAATGCAAAAAAAATAATATTAATAATCCTACAGTGACAACCAGCCTATACTGCTTGTGTTGTGTTATCAGTGATCTAAATATTCAATTAGTGAAACATATAAGACAGGTGCATGGTAGAACTAATATTGACAGGATAGAAGATCCACAGTTATGTCCGTGTCGTAGTAGCCAGCTTGAATTATAGCAGCAGTATGATTCTTGACTAGATGGGATGCACTGTAAGATTGTACTACAATTATGACGTAACACATGTTGACTATGGTGGCCAATCCCTAGGTGTAATAAGTGTTATGTTCATAGTGATATCACCACTTCAACCAATGGTTGTCTACCATAGTCAGGTGAGTCACAATGGTTGTGAACAGATAGTTGGAGTGCCGGGACATTCATATGACCAGCAGTGAGGAATAGGGTAAATATATTGCACAGTTTTTAAAAAGGTTTTTTAAAGCCCCCCCCTTTTTTTTTTTTTAGAAATTGGCATTGTGATCTTCTCACTTGATTTGATAACACTTACTAGAAGATCATTTAGGCCGAGGCCCCACATTGCAGAAACGCAGCTTTTTTCATTGCAGATTTTATTGCTTTTTTTTTTTTTTTTTTTTTTATCCAAAGCCAGGAGTGGCTTCAAAAAGAACGGGAGATACATAGGAAGTACATATACGTCTACCTTATGCTCAATCCACTCGTAGCTTTGGCTCAAAAAACTACAACAGGGCCCCTTCACACAGAGGATACGCTGGCTGATTCGTAACGTGTAAACGTTCTGAATCAGCGGCATGTAAAACAGGTCCCATTGCTTTCAAAGGGAGCCAGCATACGTGCACTCCCCATAGAAATGAATGGGCTGCTTTACTTCAGTCATTTCTATGGGGAGCGCACGTATACCAGCTCCCATAGAAAGCAATGGGATATGTTTTAAACGCTGCTGATCTGGAACGTTTACACGTTCAGAATCAGCCAGCGTATCTTCCGTGTGAAGGGGCCCCAAAATCTGCAACCAAACGAGCTGCTTTTCTGTAATGTGGGGCCTTAGTCTTTAACCGGATTTCTCTATCAGTTATCCATGTAATAGTTCGATAAATTTGCACCATCCATATGAAAGTGTCTTTCATATGACGTAGTGTTTTAATGACTCAGTAAAAGGGAGTAAAAATAGACTGGTATGCTGAAAATTACAAAAGATCAGCTAAATTCTGACAAACGCTGCTTTCCAAAAGCGATAACTTTTAACATTTTTTGTTCATGTAGCCATATGATGGCTTGTGTTTGTGCTGGCCAAGTTGTACTATCTAATGGCACTATTTAGCCCTATTTAGCCCTACTGACAGGGCAGTAGATGTAAAGAGGTTTCAGAAGTTGAGCCTTTTTTTAATTTATGGTGGATACTGACGGAACTGTACAGGCAATACCCAATGTTAACAGCCACCTATCATCTCTGTAAACATCTCAGATAAACAATTGTGACCATGACATCTGAGCTATTCTGGCACATGGGTGCCTATATATTGAATTTGATTGGTGTCTTCTTTGATGTTGTGGATCATCTGCAATGACAGTTTGCAAACTATCAAATTCAATAAAAAATGCTGTGTAATCACAATATACTGCAATATAGAAGTATAGGGTTCAAAAATGTCTAAACGTAATTAAAAATAAATATTAAAAAGTTTTAAATCATTTTTATAAAATAGAAAAAAGCATAAAATTTCAAGTACTCTTCCTTTCCCTAGATTACACCTTACAATAAACAAAAAATTGAAAAAAAAAATCAAAAGTGAAAAATTTGTCCACTGGGTTAATAATCCATACATTGTAATGGCAAGATTGAAGAAAATTATAATTAATAATGGATGGAATTGGCAAAAATTACACATTATCTTTATGCTACAGGATAGTATGATTACTGTGATACCAATTTGATATGGTTTTTGTTAAGCTTTACCACTTAAAAAATGTTTAAAGTATAAATGATGTAAATTCCCTTTTTTTGTGGGGGCAAACGTTTACTTTAGTTTTTATTGATACCATTTTGGGGAAATTTTTTTGGAAGGTGATGTGATCAGATAATGGCAATGCAAACATTTAGATTTTTGCTTTCATTATGGCCATACAGGATTAGCATGTTTTTGTTTATTTTTAGTTTTAAAGTGGGGAAGTTTTAATTCTTTTGTTATTTTTTTTTAAACTTTATTTCTATATTTGGTTTGAACATGTGATCAGTGGATTGCTTATACTGTAGACTGCAATAAAATAATATCGCAATAATGCCATGTTCGTATTAAGCCCTGTCTGAGGCAGGACTGATTGGTAGCTTCATTGTAGCAGGTCTGGGAGCCTTCATAAGTTTCCTGACTGACAAAACAATCAAACAACTCGCAATATTTTTTCATGGCCGTCTCGTCATTGAAGTGAGTCCCCTCCTTTTAAATGACCTCTCAGATGACATGATTGCAATTGGTCATGGTATATTATTTATTCAATGCCCATGATTAGAATTATCTCTGATCACAGACATTGCTGATGGTATGTAAAATAGCAGGCACCTCCTGAATATGGAGCCAACTTAGCCCCCTAAGCCAGTACCATAATAAAGCGACCAGCATCTACCGTACATGTATAGTGAATGTTGAGGAGGGGTTGAAGAACATATAAGGCCTGGCTTCAGATCTAGATCTTTAAAAAAAAAATAAAAAAAAATTGTGGACTCTCCTGACATACTTGCATTTCCCAAAATTTCTAAATTCTGTAGCTCTTTTATAATAACTCAGTAGCACCTTCCTCAAAAAATTCTGAACTAGATGTTTTCAGTTGGGGGTGTGTCTCTATGTAGTCTGACACTGTCCACTCAATGCGTACGTTGTAAGGACACACCCCTTTGACAAAGAGTATGGTAACACCATGATGTTTATATATAACGTTCTAGTAATAATGGTTAGGAATAGCACAATACAGAGTTATCTGCTCCAGAATTGTTATTTCCGGAGTACAGTACTTACTTAGAAATACATGTTTTCTTCCAAGTCATCTTCCAGTTAGATTTCTTTTGTTCTGCTTAAGATTTCTGAATAAGATAGTATAATGCTGAAGTCTTACCTATACTTGTAAATTTTGAGCAAATGCTTCCTTGCCATTTTATAAGTGTCAAAAGGCTTTTATCGTAATTGTTTAAGAATGTACTGTGGATTGGAAGTAAATTATAGAACAGTGTAGCCCATTCATGTTTTACTAGCCCTCACTTGAAATCTGGGCTTAAGTCACAGCTGGTAAAGAGCTCTAATGCAACACTGTGATGATATTGTATTCCAAAATTAAAGAGTCCCCTGTAACCAAAATCTTGGTATTATTCATTTCTTATGTTTCTGTGTAATCTTGTATCATGGCATCCAAAAGAAGGATGCAGGATAGATGAAGCGGCTCGACCTTTACAAAACAGCTATATCAACTACAAGCAATGTTTGGCCAAAAAGTGAGAGGAACATAGAGACACAGTTGGCTGAAGTTTATCTGTGGTTCCGTTTTGGGGCACGAGTCTGAAAGACAACAGGGGGATTTACTATGCTCACTATGCTGTTTTTGAGAAAACCTATTTTGTATTCCATCTCTCTAAAATGGCATGAACAGGTATAGGAAAGGAACATTGATCTTTTTTGTGGACAGAGTACAAGAAATGTTTCTTATTTATTAAGAAGCATGTGCCTCCTAATTAAAGGGAATGTCTGAGACCCATGAGTTATGGAAACTGATGACCTAGCCACATTTCTTTAAAGGGATTCTACCATTCAAACTTTTTTGTGGATAAGACATCGGAATAGCCTTTAGAAAGGCTGTTTGTCTCTTACCTTTAGACGTGGTCTCCGCTGCACCAATCCTCAGAAATACCGGTTTTTACCGGTATGGAAATGAGTTATCTCACAGCGATGGGGGCGGGCCTCAGTGCTCAAACAGCGATGAGGACGTCACCACCGCTGCCAGAGAAGTGTCTCCTTCTTCATCCTGCCGCGTCATGTTCAATGTCTTCTTCCAGCGCAGGCTTGTAACCTAGCAGAGCAGACTGCGCAGGCGCACAGGCCACAGGAAAATGGCCGCTAACAATACTGTGCAAGTGGCCATTTTCCCGTGACCTGTGTGCCTGTGCAGTCTGCTCTGCTAGAAGTTAAGAGCCTGCGCCTGAAGACATTGAAGATGACGCGGCGGACGAAGAAGGAGGTGGCGCTTGGAAACACTTCTCTGGCAGTGGTGGGGACGCCCTCATCACTGTTTGAGTGCTGGGGCCCGCCTCATTTGCATACCGGTAAAAAACGGGATTTCTAAGGAACAGCGTGGCAGAGACCACGTCTAAAGGTAAGGGACGAATAGCCTTTCTAAAGGCTATTCCGACGTCTTATCCACAAAACAAAAAGTTTTAATGGTAGAATCCCTTTAATTTAGAAATTGTGCTCCCACCTCTATGGAGCCCTTGGCAGCCACCTATATATGTCCCTAGTCCTTAATTTACCTAAAACATCAAATTCAAAAAATAACCATAGTATTTTTCATGAGTATAATCATATTTATACATTTAGACAATTAAAAGTTGCAAATATAAATAATTAAGGCTAAGGCCCCATGTAGTAGCAAAAAAGTGCTGCGGTAAAAACCACATTGGCAACGCATCACAGTTTTACCTACATTGCTTCTCAGGAAAAGTCCACAGAGGTTTCCGCTTTCTACTTTCATTATACCTACAGGGAAACTGCCAGTGTTCCTGTAGGCATAATTGACATACTGCTATTTCCAAAACCACAACAGTTTCGGAAATCACAGCATTTTCGCCACGCATATTTTTTTGTAACATGTGGATGGTAATTCGCTAGATTTACACCACGTGGGGCCCTGGCCTTAAGGTTTTCCAGAGTGAAGATTTTCTCGAACTAACCTAATGGTTACAGTCTTTTGTCTTGATAGCCAGTGGATACATCCATGAATGCAGGAACTTTCTATGGCCTTGAAACAAAATACAACATGTATGAGAAGATAACCCGACCCCAATAAGGAATCATAACTGGGTTTCTGACAAATGCCAGACCATATAAAGTTCCTGTATTCATGGTTTTATCCATTGACAACCTAAGGGTATGTGTACATGGCGTGTAAACATTCCTTGCGGGTAGCACCGGCATCCCGTCACAGCATTGCGCTCTGGATTAGGCCCAAATGAATGGGCCTAACTAACTGGGGAGGGAGCCTGGCGCCGTGGATGCTGCAGGTGAGTCAGCCTGCGGAATCCACGGCAAGATAACAAAGCTCGCATCTTTATTTCGCTTCTAGCTAGCAGAAAAAAGAAGCGGGCGGCTCCTATTGAAATCATTGGGAGCTTTTTTTGGCAGGGGATTTTGAGGCGTATTCCGCGCCACCACCCAGATGTTTTGAGAAAATCTTTAAAATTCTGCAAAATATTTAAATATTTGTCTACAAATTCAAATATGGTTCTGTTTGCGGGAATCCCCCTTTGAAGAAAGTTCAGTGCACAAGACAATTTGTGCTTATCTGCGTGTATATTAAGTAATTCATGCCTCACCACTTGTAGGATTTTTACAAACACTTTCACTGACACGGGTAGACACCGTCAGCCTAAGAATATGTAATAAGGGTCCGGTATTTGCATATTAGCTTTTTTATTTAGCCTTACCACAAGCATATTTTATCCTCCCAAGCTACAACCGTTTCCACATTGAGAGTAAAGAAGCATTTGTCTAAAGGTTTCTGCTCCATCCTTATAGTAATTTAATGAAAAGTACTTTAACACTAAATTAACCTTACATGTGGCTAATAATCTATTTAATGCAGGAGAAATAACATGTAGGTTTTGATGCTTCATTGAGGACTCAATTAGCTTTTATACATAAAGAATGAATATTCAGACCGAAAACAAGACAATAAATGAAAATAATCATGGCGGACCATTTAATTGAGCCTAATTAGCGCAAATGTTCATTGCGTGTGATATTTTTAAGATTTATACATACTTATACCCCGCAAACTAAGTTTTTAACAATTAGCAAGTGTGGTTTAGCCTAGATGGGAGGAAAATACATGTTTATGCTTAATAATAGCTAATGTACAACTACTAAAATATGCATGTGGATCTCAATAGCAACTCGCTATTCACGAGGGGATTTTGGCAAGAGCTTATTGTAATCTTTTTCACATAGCGAAAAAATGAGGGTAGCGAAATGGTTGTAATTCTCAAAGTGATAATAAGAGCTATCATCGCACATCAATTATCAAGATTGATCAAGAAATTGTATCCTAGTCTTCTTAATTCAGCCTAAATATAAGCACCTCGTAAAAAAAAATGTAGAGTAAGATTCCTGGTTATGCCAGTAAAAAATGATAGGAAGCCCAAATGAGCAGTGGTTATGGGACACTGTGTACGCACTGTATGCTATATATAAACTACTGTATATTCCTCATAGAGCATATAATACTGCCATCGCATCTAATATGCTTAGTTATAGAAAGGACAAAAAGCACAGTATAAGGGGTTATACCGGGCGGTTAAGATGGCAAATCTCCATCAGGTTTATTATACAGTGTATTTTACTATCTCAAAAAACCAGCAAAAACTGGGTGGTATTTGTGCACCCCTGCAGGGAACTTTGTGCGTCTCCGACTTTGTAACCTTTGTATTACAAAACTGACATGCGGCGGGTTTTTACCTGACTGAGCAAGACACTTTGTAACTTGTCAGCAACTACCTGGTGGATAACACATGGCAAGTACCTCTATAGTTTTTCCTCTGACATGGGGCAACTGGCATAAGCCTTTTAGGGTTTTTTTTGTATTCTTCTGGATCAACACTGTAGAGTTATAGGTTGGACTTGATGGGCCTGTGTCTTCATCCAACCTTATCTATGTAACTATGACCAAAGCCTAGACTTATTGAAAAAAGTCATACATGATGTTAAGGTAGCAGGGGCGGCATCGGAGTTAGCATTGCTTATGCAGTGGTCAGACAATTTTGTAAGAGGTTATAGTCATTACACAAACATAAAACTGTATGAGCCGTCACCAGTCATGTCCTTTAATGTGCAGATGGTGTCTGGACATATAAAGTTAGCCTGAAACAGCATCATATTGTATGGGGTAATGTGGGAGCGGGAACAGAGGAGGTTCATTTGACAGATTCTAATTATGGTACAGAAGGGTTTACATTAGGAATTGTGATAGGCATGTCTGAAAAGATGTGTCTTTAGTTTGTGCTTGAAGCTGTATAAATTAAAAAAATGAGTTAATCTGATTATCCGGGATAGAGCAACCCAGAAAAGTGGTGCAACTCGGGAAAAGTCTTGTACAACCCCTGGCAAAAATTATGGAATCACCTGTCACTGAGGACAGGTACTTTCTGGCTTTAAGAAACACTAAAAAAAAAATCAAGAAAAATAATTGTGGTGTGGTAGCCAGTAACAGTTGGATTTTTAGAACAAGCACAGGGAATAAATTATGGAATCACTCAATTATGGAATCATGAGAAACAAACAAAACACTCCAACACTTCACTAGTACTTTGTTGCACCACCTCTGGCTTTTAGAACTGCTTGCAACTGAAGGAACATCCTCAGGGACTGGTGATTCCATCATTTTTTGCCAGGGGTTGTATACGAGCGTGGGAGGTTCTGATGATAGAGGATGTAAGCCTTAAGTCATTGAGTGAACGGAGAGCACGGGTTGGGCGGTAGACAGAGATAAGGGAGGAAATATAGGGAGGTGCAGTATTATGGAGAGCCTTGTGGATGAGGGTGATAAGTTTATATTGTTTTCTGCAATGAATAGGCAGCCAACTGTATAGTTTATATAATACAGTATATCTTGGCACTATTTGACTCTACACAGATACCATTTGACACTATTCAGTTATACGTGAACACTATATGGTGGTTTGTGGGCAGGATATGGCACTCTGACTGTGTGACTTTGTGTAGACAAAGGATAGCAATTGGTGCTATATGTCAATTTTATACTAATTTAACATAACACAGATACGTTTGGACACAGCATTCTGGTCAAAGTATGCAACTATGTAGACTCTGTATGAATGTGGAGAAAGTGGGGCAATATGTAGTCACTATATAACTGGGCAAAGTAAGTGTAATAACAGAGGTTTATGACCATTGGGATCTCTGATGTCCCTGTTTCCACCATGCTTAACCCTGTATCTCTCAGTGTCCTGTTCTCCTTCCTCTGCTTGGCACATGTTCATCTGCCTAAATCTTCAAGGGTCAGTGGGTATGGAGTCAAATCTTTCCCCAGTCTATCACAATGGGCCTTACTTTATTTATGGCATCCTTAGAGTAGCAATTATTCCTCTCCATATACTTTGCATCAGCAAGTGTAGTTAACCAATGTGCACTAGAAATGATCAAGGTATGTGGCATGTAGTAGTTTAATCCATTTGTTCCCTGTCCCTTCAGATCCTTGAGGAGGAATCTAATAAATTACCTGGAATTGGAATATTTGGTGCCTTGGACTATTCAAATGTATTGGTAAAGATAAATCATTATATCCATTATGGATAAAGGATTTATATTGGCAGATACAATCTGTGTTGCCTTTGCTGATGTGGCTCCAGCTCTCTGTGATGTCACTGACTCCGCTCTACTCCTGCTGCATGTATAGCGTAGAGCAGAGTTGGTGAGCGAGAAGTGAAGTATCAGAAGGGCAGGATGAAGAATAAGAATTTTGTTTCCCCCAGACGTTCTCTGCAAATCTTGGGCTTGGGGGAACCTGTGTTTATATTAGGAAGAAATCTTTGCACTGGCAAGATTATTATTGCTCGCATAACTCTTTTTAGATGGGAATAAACCTTTACATTCATTAAATAATTCTGGAACGTCTGCATGTAAAATGTGTTTGTTTACCGCCAATGTTTTTTTTTTTTTTTTTTTACCAGAAAGTGGAGGGGATGGGAGAGAGGCAGGCTCCATCAGCAGTTGAATTGACAGACAGCCTGTTATGAATTCTAGAGGATTGCTGTGGCAAAAGTTTTAGGACACACTTTTCAATAATTGAATTAAGATGTTTCATTTCAGTTCCATTGCCATGGGTGTATACAATTCAGTACCTAGCAATACAATCTTCCATGACAAATATTTGTGAAACAATGGGTTAATCTAGAATGCTCAATGAATATGAGCCTAGTACTGTAGGATGCCACTGGTGAAACAAGTCAGATTGTAAAATTTCTTCCCTCCTAGAAATTCCACGATCAACTGTGGTCGCTGAGTGCTGAGGTTCAAAGCCAAGCTTTCTCTGACATTAACTTCAGCACGAAAAAGTGAGCGTTGGGAGCTTCATGGCATGGAGCAGATAAATGCAGGCCACACATCACCAAACACAATACCAAACATCTGATGGTGTGTTGTAAAGTATATCACCACTGGACTCTAGAGTAGTGGAAACACATGGAGGGACAAACCAAACTTCTAGACCTGGCAGTCTGATGGACGAATCAGGGCTTGGTGAAGGCCAGGAGAATGATGCCTGCCTGACTGCCCAGGCCATACCCAACTGTCCTGGATTCAGCGGGACAGTCCCATATTCCGGGTCCTGTCCCACTGTCCTGGTCGGCGGGAGGTAAATCGCAATATCAACTCATTTGCATCTGGAGGAGTTAAATACAATGGTGAAGAAGGAGCCATCCTCAGACAGATCCTGCCTCATCACTCTGTTTGAAGAACATCTCTGTGTGCTCTGGCCCCGGGAGTTAAAGGCATGATGTGAGGGTACTGGTGTGGCTGCTAAGAGGTCATGGAAATGGGTCACAAGGAGAACTATATCTTCTTCTGCAGTTTGTCTTACGCTGGGTTCACACCTGCGTTTGGGGTCTCCGTTCTATGGTTTCCGTCTTCTGCATGCCAGAAGACGGAAACCATAGACCGGGTCCGGCCGTGCGCGGCGGTGAGCGTTTTAGGCTCTCCGCCGCGAAACCGGATTTTTTTATCCGGACACAGAGTACTGCATGTCCGACTCTGTGTCTGGATTATAAAACCCGGTTTCGCGGCGGAGAGCCTAAAACGCTCACCGCCGCGCACGGCCGGACATCTCTCTCACCCATTCAAATGAATGGGTGAGAGAGACTCCTGCAGGTTTCCGTATCCTGCCTGTGTTTTAGGCAGGAAACGGAAACCTAAGTACGGAGTGCCGGGCCGCAGATGTGAACGAGCCCTTAGGCAGGAGAGGGAGGACAGATATATGGAAGGAAGCAGAGCAGTGAAGAGAGAAGGAAGAAATAATGTGAATATAAGTAGTCTACTTCTTGCGCCCCTACACCTCCTTCTTTTAAGTCGTTCTGAAGGTCTAAAGTTTTTGAGAAATATATGTCTTTATTTCCGTTATTGTTCTGGTTGGAAATCTTTATAGAACTTTAGTTCTGTAGTTCCATTTTTTTCTTTCAAATCCACTAGTTCCTTCTGTGTTTTTGAGTGAAAGTAAGATAAGGTCAGAAGAGACTTTATTTGAGATTCCCTGGAATTGCTGCTAAGTTATAAGTGTACAAATCCAAGGAGGTTTTCCTGTTTAGAAGTTTCTCTAATTTATTTAGACTTTATAGTTAGAAAATTATTTGTATTTGGAAATATAATATAATTCTGTCTGCATCCTCAGCGGTATATACAGATGTTCTATATTTGTCTATATGTTGTAGTATAAAATGCTACCAGTACAAGTAGATAATACGCAGTATTGTATTCAGCACATAATGTGTTCCCTATGTCTCCCCTTATACCTTTTTTATGGTTTAGCATTAGATATCGGTAAAGTAGAATTCTTCTAATAGCATTCTTTTATTTTAACCTTATGATATATACTCTATGTGTACAAAATGTATCCAAAAAAGTAGTCAAATATACCTACAGTGCACGGTTTGGTAGCACTATTATAACATCTCTGCCTGTTCAGGTCACTGCACCACTCTCTGCTCGCATGCTGCGGCGCAGGAGGCGTGTGCAGTTTGGTTCTTGGCTTAAAGTTTTTGGTCGCACTGTGTGAACACGGCTCTAGTTCTATGATTGTATTTGCACCACACCCGTCTTCTGCCTTTGTTTGCCTCTTGTCTTGACTCTCATTCACACCTATGCTTGCTATTGCCTTGTGCATACCTGTTCCTTACTGTCACTATTTTTGCTTGCATTCTTATCCTTGATCTTTGGCTTTCCCTACTGACTATTCTTTGGACTCCGATTTGGCACTGCATTGCTCAACTGTTACTGACCCTTGGCTAGCTGACCTCTCTTTGTTGTTGTCCGTCTTGTCTCCGTTTTGTGTTTCACATATCCAGGAAGGGACTGTCTTCTTGGTTGCCGCCTATTACGTAGGATAGGGCCTGGCACAGTGCCGCACCTCCCATGAGGCGACCTGAAGCGACCGCTTCAGGCGGCGCTATGCCAGGGCCACGGGGAGGGCGGCATTTTTGCTGACCTAAGCCAGTTCAGGACTAGCTGTCCTGGACTGGCTTAGGGTCACCGTCACTGAGCGGTGGATTGGGGAGGTCGCTGGAGCAGCGCTGCTCCAGCGGCCGCCCCTCACACTCAGGCAGAGAGCAGGTTCTCTCCCTGCCTGCTCTCTGCCTGCTAAAGATGATCGGTCCGCTCAGCCCTGCCCCCTATGCTCGGCCTGCCCCGCCCCCTTACACTCGGCCCCGCCCCCTCCTGGGGGGGGGGGGCGGCTTTCTGCCGTCCGCTTCAGGCGGCAGAATAACATGGTTCACCCCTGGCCTGGCAATAGGAAGGGTCAGTTGGGGGCTTCAGCTTAGGGCTCACTGTCTCTTGTGTCCCGTCCCAGGGTTCAAACAGTTACTGGGAAATTGCTGTCCTAGCAAATCCCTAACAACTATACATGTTATTTACTCCTTTACCTTATGTAAAGTACTCTTATGGCATAGTGTAATGGTACCTTTAACCTGATGATGGAGATTATCCGAAGTGTTGCTACGTTATGACTACCGAGACCTAGATCATATGAATAAAATATATGTCAGCATGTTTGACATTTTCTGGATGTAGTAACAATGTACATCGCAGATAAACATTTCTAGGTACTGTATATCTGTCAAGAGATTGTCAATTTTTTGTAATATATTTCTAAGTGTTACACTAGTACCCATCCTATATGTCTCTATGTGTAGCCACCCAGTGGCTATATTTTGCCACCTTTCAATGGCTCTACCATAATGTCATGATATTGCATTGAATTGGTTTCAAGAAAACCTGGAGTCTTTAACCAAATTTAAGCAATGTTAAAGATGATCCATGTGTAGTGTGGATCTATATGGACAAAGTACAGTATGGCTCCCTGTAGATTGCATTATGTATCTGGGCAGTTTACTGTATAAAACTGGGCACCTGCATCATACAGAAAACTCCTATTGTATAGGATAACACAGGGAATCCAATGCACACCTCCTGGCTTTCAAAGGATTGAAAGAGGGACAGAATCATAGACTCATGTATAAGATTTTACACATGAGATTTCTTTTGCAGTAGTTTACTATACTTCCAATTCAAAATGGTGCTGCTAGTTTGTGGTATAAGAGACTGTCCTTATAAAACATTAATAATGATCAGACATATTAAATACAAAGCCGGCTTTACGAGCACTCCCATTGTAGTGAATGGGAAGTGTTTAGAAGCGCTCACATGTACGGCTCGGAATGAGCTGAGCGCTTACGTCGTGTGAAGGTGCCCTTACTAATCTGAGTTTCTAGTGGTGACTCTGTATAATAGGTTACATCTTATCAGTATTCTGGAACCAGATAAATAATGAAGTATAATTTAGTTTATTATTTCACTAATTGAAGTAATCATTTGAATGAACTGTTTGAGAGATATTGTGGAGGACCTTATATTGTAGGAAACATTATAGTACATTGTAAGGTAGGCATGTGTGGCTACTATATACCCTGTGGTGGTATGATACAATTCTGTGGCCATTAATGGACCATTATACTGTGTGAAGCCATTGAAGTACATGATTGGGAAATGGCAGGGACATATAGGGCATGGGCGTGGTTGGAGGAATAAGTTATGACAACCTAAATCTACCAACTCAAATTGGAAGTCAGACTTTGTCCCTCTTTTAGTTCTTTTTAAGTTGGTAGATATCCATAATTTGACCTTGTTGGCAGTTTTTCTGCTATAATGCTATAATATAGTGCAGGATGAGATAGTTGTAGTCCAGAAAAACTGGGTTGTGTAGTTCTGTAATTTGCTCTCAGTTGGAACAGGTGTTTCTTTTTGACTATGCTACCTGTATGGGAAAGAAACATGTTGTGCCAGGGCCTGTAGGACCAGGACCATATGCATTTATGTGGAAATGTTGAGTCTTGAGATCCTGGGTAGTAGCGACGCTGAATGTCTGTCTGGCCAGATGAGTGAGAGTTTATTTTGTACTATGATGCATAATTTGCTGTGCAAAGAGAAGAATAAATGCTTATTAAGATCCTTTAGTAAATGTATGTCAGAAGACATGTGATCTTTCATCATGGACCTTCGTTATACAGGCATGCTACCCCGAACCTAGGTGCTAGGTGAAGTCGCAAGGGATAAGTCCTTATCTATTATAGACAGTATAAGGTATATCAGTTTGGGACTCTATTTCAGAAACTCAAAGAGTACTGATGTCATCCTCCATTTAGCCACAATGCAGTGCATAGAGCCAACTGCTTTAATACACAGTACGCTCGTGTAAGCGACCACAAGAAAATGGCCGCAGACATACGCAGTCAGCCATGCCCAAAGCCTGATGGCTGAGCCAACTGTGCATGCCTAGGATTCTGAAGACCAGGCCGGAAGAAGACGCAACAGAGAGGTGTTGCAGAAGAAGACAGAGGCATCGCTGGAGATTTGGGTATGCCTTTCTTAAGGCTATTCCTACATGTTAGTTTTTAAAAATGGGATTCTAATGATAGAATCCCTTTAAACAATACCTACCTTTCTGAAGGTGTAATGTAATGTAATAGTCAATAGTGAAAAACTTAGAAGGATTGGGATGTTATCCTGTGAGATAAATCTGAGCAAGTCAAGTCTTGTCAAGTCATTACATACAGGTAGGAATTTTTTCGTTATACTCATAGGAACTTTTTTTTTTTAATGAGCAGAAAACCCCTTTAAGCCCCATATATTTTTCATTGATGTGTGATATATGTAGATATTATCATTGTTGGTTAACACAAGTAAATGAAATAAAGAAAGGATTGATATTAATACCCATTGGGAAATTGTACTTACTCTTTAAATTAATAGAATCATCCAAATCCTAATTGATGTAGATCGTCCGCGCTGAAAATGGAGACTTTTATTACATAACTGGGGCAAATTCAGCTTTCAAAGATATTAATATATGTATGTTGTATGTGAATATTATTATTTTAAAATATTATTGGGTTAGTGATAATGGCTAGTATTATTCCTACAGTGCTTAGAGTTCTATTCCTGTGGATAATCATTAAATGATATTTTAATGAGTTCAACCTTTTAAAGATTACTTCTATTTAAAAGGAATATTCATTGAAGTCGCTGCAATATAATACCATTTTGTTATTTGAACTGCTAAAACCCAAAACTAATTCAAGTTACATAAGTTAATCAGACAATGTGAAGTATATAATTTATTTCAAAACGATGACTTGGAAAGCCTCAGTTTTTATTTTAAAGGAATATTATCTTACTACTCATAGAGTCAACAGTTTGTTAAAATATATTTAGCTCTCCAAAAAAATTGGCCGAACCAAGTGTCATGTTGTAATAGAACAGTCTAATAGAAAAGGAAGAGGAAAGCGACATAGATAATTTTTTAAAGGGATCCTATCATACAAAGCCTTTTTTTTAAAAAAAGAAAGGCTATTCTTCTCCTACCTTTCATTGTCTTCTCTGCACCGCCGTTCCATAGAAATCCCAGTTCTTGTTGGTATGCAAATTAGTTCTCTCGCAGCACTGGGGGTGGGCCCCAGTGCTCAAACAGCACTGGGGGCGTCCCCAATGCTGTGAGAGAACTCTCTCCATCTTCATCAGCAGCGTCCTCTTCTTCCTCTTCTTCCGGCGGTGGCTTGTAACTTCTAGGCCCCGTGCCTTGGGCAGAGCAGACTGCGCATGCCCACAGGCCACGAGAAAATGGCAGCTTGCACAGTATTGTAAGCGGCCATTTTCTCTTGGCCTGTGGGCATGCGCAGTCTGCTCTGCCCAAGGCTCGAGGCCTAGAAGTTACAAGCCACTGCTAGAAGAGGAAGATGAAGAGCACGCTGCTGATGAAGAGTGAGGCGGCGCTGGAGAGAGTTCTCTCGCAGCATCGGGGATGCCCTCAGTGCTGTTTGAGTGTTGGGGCCCACCCCCAGTGGTGCGAGATAACTCATTTGCATACCGACACGAACCAGGATTCCTATGGAACGGCGGCGCAGAGAAGACAACTAAAGGTAGGAGAAGAATAGCCTTTCTTAAGGCTATTCTGGCGTTTCTCAGAAAAAAAGGCTCTGTATGATAGGATCCCTTTAATAGAAGTTATCATATGCAAATATGTCCTCCTCATTATAGTACCAACTTTTCAAAGGGATCTCTCTATGAACTAGGGGTCACCAATCATTTTTATATTGTGCAAAGATGATTTTTCTCTGGTAGATATGACTTTTGGCTGAATGCAGTACCCAGAGTGTTCTGCAGAAAGCCGGTTTTGTGGGGCCAGGGGATGTCCAAATCTGTCCAACATGGTTGAAATGAAGAAATGCCCACTTTAGCGTGTTCAGCTGTCATATCATACTTTACTTTTGACCTTGCTTCAAGGTACAAAAACTATTTGCACAGGAAAATACTGCCCTCCGACTAGGCTAGCTCACAGCCTGGACATTAGAATACTATGCCTCATGCTTTCTCTCTCAGTGCTTCCTCCTTTCTGACTGTGTTCACATGGTCCATGAGAGAGGGATTACCTGTAGCACTACCATTTTGAACATTAGAGAACCCTGTGCTGAGTAAATATGCTTGAATTGCCAACTTTGGCATAAGTGCCAGAGGTTTCTGATCACTGGTATAGACCAATCCTTGGTTTTCCTGAAACCTAGTGGCATGATATGACAAAGCCAGAATAGCTCCTCCAAAAGGTAGAGAGACCCTTCAGGACCATTGCCACTCTTAAGAGCAAATTAGAATATTGGCTGGCTGAGTGGAAGGTCATAGATGTGGGTCAGAGGTCGTTCTGTGTCTCCTTAGGGAGACTACTGCCTTTCTGGCCACTTTGTAGTGTGCAGGGTCTTATAGACCATGCATTCCCTCCTAAGGATTCTGGAAAAATAATGTGAAAATATGTTCTCCTTGGTGCTAAAAGGTGGTGCTAGAGCAAGTTATCCTTTCAACACCAAGGGGGATATATTTGCATATTCTTTTCTGCTAAATGGTATCAATAACCTGGTCTACAATAACCTTTTTGATGCTTGGGTAAGGTGTCACAGAGCATTATTATCAGATATGCTTCCTGGAGACATTTTTTCAAGTATGCAAGTAAGATGCATGTAAAATAAAGTGTGTGCATAGACCAAAGACAATTCTATTGCATTTATGTTGCATGGTGGATGGATGGCCATCAAATGACCTAGGTAAGTGAGATAGCCTTTCTCAGGCCTACAGATAAAAAGACTAGGGTAATTGAAATCAATACTGATAGGAGCGTCCTCCAGGTTAATGTTGACAATGCAAAAAATGGGACAATATCATTATTTCTAGTATAGTTCTGATAAACTTACCTATTATCTGAAAAGATAATGAAATGAAAATGTAATTTCATTATAATTCAGTATTGTATCTCACTCAGCATTGACCTAAGGCCCTGCTATATGCAATACCTTTTTGTGGCATCTCCCCAACAATGTGTTTGGCCATAGAGTGTACAGATAACCACACAGTATGGTTCCCAAATTACTGTGCCAGAGAGTGCCATATAACATTTTCAATATACAATTGAGTAGCAGTGCCGTGGAATGCTGTTGAAAGTAAAACCACCTTTGTAG
Source organism: Leptodactylus fuscus (assembly GCF_031893055.1). Classification (NCBI taxonomy): domain Eukaryota; kingdom Metazoa; phylum Chordata; class Amphibia; order Anura; family Leptodactylidae; genus Leptodactylus; species Leptodactylus fuscus. The sequence continues at coordinate 52,286,705 of NC_134267.1, read as the reverse complement.
TAGCAGTGCAGCTGCCGATCAGAGATTCGGGGGAGGGGCTTCCTGGTTGTGTTATTTGTAGCTCCACCTCCAGGCCAGACGATAATACTCGTCTATGGATGAGCACTGTGAGAAGAGGGAGGAAGGCATCCCTCCCCGCTCACACTGTACAGCACTATAGGCGCTGCTGTGGAGAAGGACATACCTGACAGACTGTCAGGAATGCCCTTCTGACTTTAAAGAGCTACAGTACGAGGACCGATAGCTCTATACCCGGGGCACAGATTGGAAAAGCCGACAGTGCACTGAATTCAGTATATGAAACTGCCTGTGCCCAAATCGGTGAAAGGTCCTCTTTAAAGCATCTTAAAGGGTACCTTAAGGTAATGGATACTGATGACCAATCCACAGGAACCACTTTATCATATTCGTAAGGCGCCACATTGCAGAAAAACAGCGTGTTTTGTTGCAGATTTTTCTGCATTTTTAGGAGCCAAGGTCAGGAGTGGATTAAACAGAAGGGAAACGTCTAAGAACTTACTTTATATTCTCCAATCCTTTTCAAGCCACTCCTAATTTTGGTTAAAAAAAACCCCTGCAGCGAAATCTGTAACAAAAAACGCTGCATTTCTGCAGTCAATAAACCATTAAAATATTATTAATGTTCGTTCATGAGTCATAAAGAGCAATGGCAGATTTTGCCTAAAAAATAATTCGGAATTTTTGGCCAGCAATTGACCATAAATATCAGTACTTGTCATGATGAGTTGCTTTTGGCCGGTCATCAGCCAGTTTGCACAGAATCACAATGACTAATTTATGAAAACGGTCATAAAGAAAAATGGTTTTAGTTGTCCATATCAACCAATTACAGCACAGCTTCTATTTTATAGTGCCATTGAAAAATGGAAGCTGTGCTGGGATTGGTTGCTGTGGGCAACTAAGACTATTTTTCCTTATGACACTCGGCTTTTATCATTATCAGACAGTTTAGTCTTTAGTAAACTTAAAGATGCCCGGTGTCCTCTGAGATGAGTCCTTTGACTCTGGCACACAATCTCTGTGTGCAGTGAAGCTTAGGCCCATGTGTGCCCAAAGTGTAAAGCACATGCAGTGAAGGACGATGTAATGACCTTGGCTTTACTGCATGAAATGTGCAGCTTCCATAGTCCTTCAGTGGACTCATTTTAGCGGAAACCGAGCATCTTCAACCTTTGATTCCTAAGGCCTGGTTCACATCTGCGTTCGGTATTCCGTTCCGGGAGTCCACTTGGGGACACTTCCCCACCCCCGAAAAGAAACCTATACACATTAAAAAGTGGTTACCTAAGGAAACCGCACGAACCCCATAGACTATAAAGGGATCCGTGTGTTTTCCGTTTAGTGTGCGCACAAATCATGTGGAGAGAAAAGTACTGTATAGTATTCCACTCCTTGGAATTTAGGGCCCCTCTTGTAAACTTGCCCAGGGCCCCACTTTGTCTAAAACCGGCCCTGCTTGTAGATGTACATTGCATACCGTAGGTACCTTATTTGCCCATTTCTCAATGACTTTACAGAGCTTGCTTTAAGAAGACATCGAAATGCGTTTTCTCTACTACCAAGCATACCCCTCAGTAAGGAGATCACAATTTATTTGACCCGGCTTGCATTGCAGATCTGCTGTATATCCATAGACCACTGGTTTATTCTACAACTATCCAGATGCCGTAGGTATGACATTGTAATATTGTTTATTTGGCTTCAACGGTTTTTATAATAGCCATCTGTTTCTTTTGCCTTACCCATCAGACTGGAACAATATCAGTAAAATCTGCTTCATACTAAGTGGATACTTTGATTATTTTGGAATCGCAAATGTTAAGATATAATATCTAAAGTCTTCTGTTACTTCTTCCGCTTACAGTGCTTATATTGTTGATACACTGTACTGTAAGTTTAAATCCATATGTGGAACCCGATGATATATACCGCAATTTTCTGCATTGTTGACATAAGAGATCAATTGTGTATTTCATAAGCCTATAAAATAGTGAATAATTCCATCAATAAAATGTTACATGCATGACCTGCTTGATATTAATCACGAGGATTAAAAGCTTGATGGATTTTGGTAAGTTAAACTGCAACACTTTTAATTTTATTAGGCTCAGCATGGGCTTGTTTCTTCTACATATTATAAGTCTTTATGAAGCAAGGAATATAAAGAGAGAATTTCAGAGCATTTTCGGTCAAGAATTAGGTTTAGCTTAATGGATCAATTCTTTTCTTATTAAAGTGAGTCTGACCAGTGGCAAGTAATTCATTCAGCATTGATCTTTGTCTCACCCTGAAGTAGCAGGCATTCTCTTACGTACATGAAAAATAAGGTGGCCGAATGAAAACAATGCCAATATAAAACAAATCTAGAATTTTTCTTCAATTTACATTTTTTAAGTTGTAGACAGTACCGTATGTTTGCGCCTTTTGATTCCATCATATGTTTTTATAGATAAGAAGAATTAAGAACACAATGGCTCACTAGTTGTTTGGAAATTAATTTCACTCAGCGGGATAAAGTCAAAACAATTGTTTAGATCGCATTATGTTAACGAAAGTAAGACAAAAGATAGGTAAAACTTAATTAAAAATACAAATTAAAATCATTTGTTAAATACAACATGTATCTTATTGAACTAAGTGCACTGATCAGATTAATACATTTTAATCCAAATATTCTCAGCATGTATCAACATGAAATAATAAAATGTTCATTAAATTTTTGTTGCTTTTTAGCATTTCATTTAGGTTTTAGTTTTTTTTCTTCTTCTGCCACGTATAGATGAGGCCTTTATACTAAAGCATTATCTGTCTTCAGATCTATATACCAAAAATGTAGCCTGTTTGGCAGCACACAGAGTCTTTACTGCATAGGCAGTTTTGTGTGCCACCATGTGATAGAGATATTTTACCGTAGAAGTACAGCTGATTGTATTGGGAACTGCCCATGATTTTGACAACGTGTCGTTATATTGGTTTTGGAGGGTATGTTAAAATTCTATCATTTTCAGGCACATAATTTACTTGGTTTAACTTTTATTAATCCCAACACCTGCTGTACTATGACAGCAGATGTCGGGTCTAGAGATGAGCGAGTACTGTTCGGATCAGCCGATCCGAACAGCACGCTCAGATAGAAATGAATGGACGTAGCCGACACGCGCGGGGGGGGGGGGTTAAGCGGCCAGCCGACGTCAAAGCGGAAGTACCAGGTGCATCCTCTCATTTCTATAGAGCATGCTGTTTGGATCGGCTGATCTGAACAGTACTCGCTCATCTCTAGTCGGGTCATTAAAGATGGTGGCCGCTCTGGGTTGCGGCCGGTAGTACCACATTTGGCCGGGCTGGACTTTCATTACTGTTCCCAAAAGTGCTTGTCTATCTGAGGAGACGACGATCCCTGAGCTAATCCTGTTACTTCGCTTAGACGATCAGTATGCTTGTGTATGAGGTCACAAGAAAATGGTTAGACATGCGCAGTCAGCTCTGCCTGAAGCCCGATGGCAGAGCCGACTGCGCATGCGCAACATTTAGATCCCGAAGGATCGCCAGAAGAAGACAACGCACAAGACGAGGCGTAGAGGTGTGGCTGTAAAAGATCGAGGTGGCGCTTGAGAGTTTTCACGCAGCACAGGGGATACCCCCCATGCTGTCTGAGCTTAGGGGAACGCCCCCTGTGCTGTCTGGAGATGCATTAGCATACCGAGAAAAAACTGAATATCTACAGAACAGCGGCGTGGAGAAGAATTTCTAAAGGTAGGATTAGAATAGCCTTTCTTATATGTAGTATTATTTAAAAAAGGGATTCCAATGAATCCCTTTAAAGACCAAATAATCTATTTTAGCCATCTCAACTGTTCATGGCTACGATTAGAATAACAGTCTGTCCATTGTCAGGAGTAGGTAAACTGCTGAGGAAGCTGTTTTAGGGGGCATTCACACTACGTATACTGAAGGTTATTCTGAACGTAAAACACGTTCAGAATAAGCGGCGTATAAAGCAGCTCCATTCATTTCTATGGGAGCCGGCATGCGAGCGCTCCCCATAGAAATGAATGGGCTGCTTCTTTCACTGCGAGCAGTCCCATTGAAGTGAATGGGAAGTGCCGGCATGTACGGCTCGGCATGAGCAGAGCTTGCCGTATATGCCGGCACTTCCCATTCACTTCAATGGGACTGCTCGCAGTGAAAGAAGCAGCCCATTCATTTCTATGGGGAGCGCTCGCATGCCGGCTCCCATAGAAATGAATGGGAAGTGTTCGGCAGCCCTGCTGTAACGCCGGCGTGTACGGCTGTGATACATGCTGGCGTTACGTAGTGTGAATGCACCCTTATGCTGCTTTCTGTAACTTCCATGGAAGGAAATACTATAAGACTTATGGAAACAGCAAAGCTATCTGTGCTATGCTGTTTCTATAAGTCCCCCTCACTTTTAGGTAATTTACAGAAACAATATAGAACAGCCGTACTTCCGACCTCCTCCTGGTATTCAGATCTAAGCTTTAAAACCCTGAAAAGGGAATATTAGTTAAGAAAACTGAAGCAGAATGTAGATCTACATGAATGGTGCCAGGAAGAAACTTTCGCTGTCCAGAAATTTTACATACAAACAGCCTTATACCAATGGGTGAAGAAAATATTTTGTCTTGCGTTTCCTTTACTTCACCTCCATGATAGACTTCATTGCAAATGCTTTATTGTACAGAATGGTACGTAAGGATTAGAGATGAGCGAACACTAAAATGTCCGAGGTTCGAAGTCCGATTCGAACAGCCGCACACTGTTCGACTGTTCGAACGGATTTCGAACCCCATTATAGTCTATGGGGGGAAATGCTCGTTTCAGGGTTTCAAAATTCGATAAAATTATACTTACCAAGTCTACGAGTGACGGTCGGGCTGGATTCTCTTAGAAGTCTTCTCCCGATGCAGCGCCCCCACGGCGTCTTCCGGCTGGAATTCACTCTGCCTAGGCATCGGGGCCTAGGCAGAGCCAACTACGCATGCGCGGTCGGCTCTGCCCGGCCCGACGCCTGAGCAGAGCCGACTGTGCATGCGAGGGCATGCCCGGATGCCTAGGCAGAGTGAATTCCAGCCGGAAGACGCCGCGGGGACGCTGCACGGAGAAGACTTCTAAAGGTGAGAGAAGAACCAGCGTTGATTGGCAGAATGTATAGCATTCTGCCAACCAACGCTGGTTCTGCATCAAACCTTAAACTTCGAACAGCTAGTAGTGTTCGATCAAGTACGAGTATTTCGAATACCGTAGTATTCGATCGAACACCTACTCGGTCGAACACTACTCGCTCATCTCTAGTAAGCATAATGTGGGACCATTCATCAGAAGATTAAGGCTCAGCTGAAAGTGGACTTTATGTCCCAATGATGCTGGACATGTTGTAAATCCACCAAAGAATGCCTATAAAAAAGGATTCTTAAGTTGCCAAGTCAAAGTCTGGATGACATCCCATTACTATTATCCCTGTTTTTTAAGTGATTTTACATTAGTTAAATAGTGGAGAGAGCCATTTCAATATTATATATTTATAGGATTATTTTTTTTCTCCATATATCTCATAATATTGGCAAACGATCCATTGTCCTTCTGAATAAGATCATTGTGATGTGATTTTGATCACAAAATATATATTTTAAGGGAAAAGGTTACTGTGAGGAATGACAAATCCATTAGCAGTCGTATAATTGCGTAAAACTGTCATCATTTACATTACTAGTCTAAAACTACAATGAATTAATGGGGCCCGTTTCTTCTAAACCGCTCTGTGGGATTTTATTGAATAGACATATTTCTAACCAAAAAAGTGACATTTTTTATTGCGCAGGCATTCTTCTATACTTACAATAATTATATAATGCACAAAATGTATGATATTATATACAGTATGGGAATATAATGGATTAAATTGATACTCTTAATGAAAAAAAAACAAAACATTGTCGTAGCTTGATCTCAAGCAGAAAGCTTTTCAAAAATATTACTTACATGCCGTATTTTTCGGACTATAAGATGCTCTTTTTCCCCAAACATGGGAGGAAATTGGGCTGTTCGTCTTATAGTCCGAATGGTAGGGAGCGAGGTCGCAGAATCGCAACAGCAGGAATGGGGCAATGTGCGGACCCTGGACTGTGAGGACAGGGTGTCCCAGAAAATACATCCCAGCATCGGTTGTGCTATTAGAGTGGATGACGGGACTGCAGAGCAGTCATCATAGCTACCAGCTCTCCGCTGTAATGTACATACGGCCCTTCAAAAAAATGCCCTATACATCCCCATACAGGTGGTGGTTTTGCAGGTGTTGCAAAACTACAACTCCCATATGTTATTTATGTTATTAAATATTTTACTATTTCTTGCTTCAAAATTTTGAATTAAGTTATACCATTATCCAATGTACTTTCTGTATCAACTCCTCAGTTTTCTAGATCTCTTGCTGTCATTCATTCTGCTTACTCCCAGTGGAAATCAGTCCATGGTCATGTAATGGACACACATACATGTCTGATTACTGTCCTGTGAGTGTAACGAACTGTGGACCTGTGTGTTCATCATATGACCATGGACTGTATATCACATGACCATGGACCACTGTCTTCTCTGGGCCAAAACTTATTCAAAATGGATCGAGATGAAATGAAAAACTCCTCTGTGGTTAGACGAATCAAAATTTTAAATTCTTTATTGAAACTTTGGATCTTGTGTTTTGTAGCCTCAAAAGGAGAAGAACTGTCCAACTTGTTATCAGCACACAGTTTACATTCTGCGTCTCTCATGGTATAGGGTTGCAATAGTGTCTATGGCGTGGGCAACTTGAAAGTTACTATCAATACTGAGCAGTATATAGAGGTTTTAGAACAGCATATATTCCCATTTAGACAACCTCTTTTTAAGGGATGGCCTCGTATATTTCAGTAAAACAATGCTAAGTGACAAAATGCATCCATCACAACAACATGGCTTCAAAGAAGAAGACTCTGGGTGCTGAACTGGCCTGTCTACAGTGCAGACCCTTCACCAATAGAAGATATTTGGTGCATTAATAAATGAAAAATCCAGCAAAAAAGACCCATGAATGTTGAATAGGTAGAATCCTACATCAGACAAGAATGTGACAACACTCCTCTTCCAAAACAATTGGTCTCCTCACTGTTGTGAAAAGAAAAGTTGATGCTACACAATGGTAGTCATCACTTTATCCCAACTTTTTTTTAAGTCTGTTGCTGCCATCAATTTCTAAATAACCACGTGATGGCTGGGACAGGAGATTACATTGTCTATATACCAATTATGAAGGCAGATACGGTAATATACTGTCTGTAAATTCTCTATGGAGAGGTTGGCTGTCTCTGATAGCTGGCTCCTATCTTCTGCAGCTTTGTAATTATTGTTGTACTGACTGGCAGTGCTTGCAGGCATCCATTCTCCATCTGATTCTGTGGTCCAGAACTGACCCTTTAAGATACTCATACTTTTCAATCTTCTTCCAAACTGCTCTTCTGCATCTGCGGACTATTTAAACAAACTGACCAGATTACTGTGACAAGCAAACTCTGCCTGCCCCGACCTTGACTGATCCACTGACTTTGTCTCTGTTTATTCCCTTCAGTTCCAAATTCTTGGCCCACCTGGGTCAGCTGTCAATAATGCCAGGAATGCTCATAGAGGTCAGGCCATAGACTCCATTGGCATCCTCAAACTTTATATACAAGGTCTGTACAAGGAGTTGATTAATCAGTAAAACTTCCAGGATCATCTTCCCCAGTACATCAACGCCATATCTGCATGTCTCACACCTCTTCTAGCCACAGTGCCCTGTGGTCTGTTTTCACTCTAGCAGTTCCAGACTACATTTGCCATATTGTTGCCTCATTATGAGCGAAACTGTGTCTTTCTCAATGTAACATACACTTTGAACTCCAAGCCAAGCAGTTCCCCATGGATCATGTCAATGTGGCCTACATAGTTTTAGCACTTGCTTGGGTCACACCTCCTTGGGAGCAATGGGACTCTCAGGCTATATCTTTGCCTGGACAATTTTACTGTGGGACAGTATGCCATTCAATTTCACACTCTGTATTCTGAGTTATCCTGGAATGACAAAGTCCTGGTAGCAGCTTCTTGGGAGGATCTCGCAGGCTGTATAAAAGTCGAGGCCTACAGCTACTCTGGATGACCTATCCACCTGCACTGATCTATGCTTCAGAGAGTGGGAGGAGAACTCAACTGCCTCTCAAGACATACCTGTACAATTGGATCAAACTGTCAGGAAGATATCAAATTGCTGCTTGGTACTACTATTCCTCTATTTAGCATTACTGCTCAGCTGTGTGAACTATGTTATGGACAATGTGGGACTATGCATGAAGTCTGCTACGTTACAACAGTTGAGTGATGTATTGTTACTTGTTGCTATACAAGACTGTTTTGTAAAGCAGGTCATGTATTTATAAAGAACAAGGTAATAAATATTTTTTTTGCTATATTTGGGAATTGGATGATTGAGTGAGGGATAACAGAACCCACCCAGCAGTGACTTGAGTACTCCTTTTGTCAATGGCATTACTAAAGTCTTGTGGACCCGGGTGCAAACTTTTGCCCGAGGCCCTCTACCCACACCGTAAAGCAAGTTCTGGATAGTGACAGTTACGGGTGCTGAAGCAATATCTCAGATACTTGAAAAAGGTACAGCTTTAGTACCCACAACTGCAGTTATGAAGAATGTGAGTGAGCAGTATAGTGCCCGGCATTTAGACAATACTGGGACAGTATTACATGCTCCGCAGTTTACCTCACACAGTATTACGTGTTCCATAGTGGCCCCAAAACAGTATTACGTGTGCCACAGTGGCCCCCTAAACAGTATTACATGCTCCACTGTGACCCCCGCATAGTATTATATGCTCAGCAGTGGCCCCAACACAGTATTATATAAGTATTATATACTCACAGTGGCCCCCACACAATATTATGTGCTAACAGTGCCCACCCCCCACCAGAGCCTGAACCCCCCCATTCCCCCACTTCCTCATACACAGCCTACACCCCCATATACCCCTCTTGCCCACACATAGCCTACACCCCCATATACCCCTATTGTCCACACATAGCCTGCACCCCCATTCCCCCTCTTGTTTACACACAGCCTGCTCCCCCATTCCCCCATCTTGCTCACACAAAGCCTACTTCCCCATTCCTTCCTCTTGCATACACACAGCCTTCCCCCATTCCCTCCTCTTGCTCACGCAAAGCCTGCACCCCCATTCCCCCCTCTTTCTCACACACAGCCTGCATCCCCATTCTCCCCTCTTTCTCACACACAGCCTGCAGCTCCATGTCCCCCTCCTTCTCATACATCTCTCCTCCTTACCTCCCATCAATCTCAGTCCCAGCAGCTTTTACACTGTCCTGTACAATCCAAAATATCTCTGCCCACACAAGAGTCTGATCATATCTTAGTGGACTAAAGAACCTTATGACATCATCAAAGGTCTTTTAGCTCACAAGGATTTAGCATCTACCGCAGGAAGAGCTCCAGAGCAGATTCTGAGCCCAGAACAGGTGAGTATAAGTTTTATTTTTATATTTATACACCTCCCCTGGGCTGGCATTTAATAGAAAGAGATCAATATTTATAATGGTCAAGGAAAAAGGCTTTCCCCGGCCAATGTAGTCTGGGACCTGGGCCATTTCCAGGTGGCTGTGGGCCTTGTACCCCTCCAGGCCTGCTCGCGTTCGCACTCCCTGCAACCACAATCGTTATACTCGGTCTTCTGTGTCTTCTCCAACATATTGCTATGGACTTCCTCCAGTTGTAGAAAAATGTTGTTTCTCTAAAATGAGTCATTTTGTTACTCTGACAGATCTGCCAACTGCTATCCAGCTTTGCATCTACTTGTCAAGCATATCTTTCTCCAGTACAGGTTGATACCATAGCATTGCCTCTGTTCGCAGAATCCAATCGACTTCTCAGTTTTGGAGGTCATTCTGTACATTGCTGAATGTCAATTTTACTTTTGTTCTGCATACCATCCTTAGCCCAATGTTTGTCTCTGCTTGCCATAATGACTAAGTGCCTTTCCTTCCCTGGACTAAGTTCTTATGTAACATCCACACCTTCTCTCCAGGAGACAAAGTCTGATTATCCTTCAAACCTCCACCTTTTTACAGATTTGCTCTGTGTTTCTTAGGTCAGTATAAGATGTTAAAAATGATTAACCTGATTTCCTACAAACTCTGTGTACTCCCATTCTGGGACTGCCTAGTACCTTCCCTTTGTATCTTCTGAAATCTCTGACCATTAACCACTTATCTAAAACTTCTGTTGCTACTATTATGCCCACTGGATTTGAGGATGAGTTTGCAATCTAGGACACAATAGATGTCACATGCGACAAGTGAGAAGAAAGATATACTACCTGATGGATTAGAAAGGCCTTGGTCAAGATGAAAGGTATCCAAATCCTGCTGACATTAACCATGTTCATCTTAAGAAGTTTCTTCATCAGTCTTAAGCAAAAAAGTAGGGGCGTAAAAGGAAGAGCGGGTACTGTTACATAGTAACAAAGGTGATAAGATTGGATAAAGACACATGTCCATCAAGACCAACCTATAAACTTACCAAGTATATCTAATTATAAATTAAAGGGGTTGTCCACTTTCAGACCAATATTGAGAGACAAATGTTATGGTTTGTATAATAAAAAGTTGTACAATTTGCCAATATACTTTTTGCATCAATTCCTCACAGTTTTCTAGATCTCTGCTTGCTGTCATTCGTTCTGTTACTTCTAGTGGATAAGACTCTGACCATGGTCATGTGATTTACGATCCATGGTCATGTGATGAGTACACAGGTGCACAGCTTGTTATAGTCACAGCACAATAATCAGACATCTGCCTGGTAATCATCTGTGAACCTGTGTCCTCATCACATGGACCATAAATCACATGACCATGATCAGACTTTTATCATCCAGAAGTAACAGAATGAATGACAGCGAGCAGAGATCTAGAAAACTGTAAAGAATTGATACAGAAAGTATATTGCATAATTGTACTTTTTATTGTACAAACAATAACATTTGTTTCTCAATATTAGTCTGAAAGTGGCCAACCCCTTTAAGTGTGTCCTCCAGAAGAGCAGGGTACATCAAAACCAGTTTTTATATATTGTTGGGAAGTTAGCTCGGTAGAAGCAGTGGTGCGGACCCAAACAGTCAAGACAGGGACACAAAATATGCAGCAAACTGGTTTATTTAGAAAAAAAACAGGAACATAAATAAACCTTGACTTCCGGCATAGGATAAGCAAAAGAAAATACAGCCTTAACTTAAGACAAAAACAAAATAAATACCTGCTTGTTTGAGCCACTAGCTAAATAGAACGGATAACCTAACTATACATGTGGCTTACTTCCAGCCACATGAACAAAAACAGGCACAATATTTTCTCACCGGACTCAGGGTACAGAACCATACACCTCCATTCATTTCATGGAACTGCCCTGCAATGCAGGATCTGCAGCCTTTTCTGGCTCAGTAATGAACCAAGGATCTACACCTGGGCTGAGGCCTACTCCAGATCCACCCTGGACCATACATATGTCAGAAACCTGGGGGAGATATATCTGGAGTCCAGCACTCTGCCTGTCACCTTCTCACTATATATTAATCTTTTTGTTTGTTTTTTAATTACACATATTCACTAACGAAAGGAAGAAAAAGCAACAATTCATCACTGATGGAAAAAAATATGTGAACCTTTTTGTAATATCTTTCTACTTCTATCAGTAAAAGTAGCCATGTTACAAAATATAACATAGAAAATAACACCGGAGCTAAACATAAATCCGTACCAAACAACTTGTACATTTTTTTCTCTGCCCTTTTTACACTTCATCTTACTTTCAAGAATCTCCAAAAGCGTTTAAAAATGTCCAGAAAATTTATTTTTAATCATTACCCCTGAAATGATTAATATTCCTAATGTAATTACATTCCATTAGGCTCAGACAATCTCAACGACTATATTAGTGCCGCGGCGTAACAAGAAACGGCTCAAAAAATTGAGGACCAAACCACTTCGCTGCAATGCAATCCCCCGGATCTTAATAATAATATAAAACATTTGTTTATTTGGATTCTTCTTATCTAGTGATAAATTAGTTAATTAGTTCTTACTAGCTCGTGCTTTATTTTAGCCCATTGTATATTATAAAACATATTTAGTATTGCTTTAATGCAGCAAGTGTTGGCAGGAAAAGTTATTTTTTTATTTGCTTAGATTTAGAGTTATTACGGATGGTGTGGGCTTCCATGAGAGGATGGAACATTTAGCCCCTGGCTTTCTATTTCCTGCGAACACAGCCAAAGCCACTCTCCTTCCTGCTGTTTTGTAGCTGTAGATCCTTAAAGATTGGCATTATTGTAGCTGATGAACAGTTTGTCCCTATTCAAACGGCTGCTGTGATGACCCACATGGGAGGTAATGGTTAGGCGGTGCTAACAATGTGACCAGGTGCTGTAACATAAGCATTTCATTAAATATTGAAAGAATGATTTTCTGTTATAGCGAAATGAAAAAAAAAAAAAAAAAAGGGAAAATTTGATCTCACTCCAAGTATATGGGTGTTCTTTATTTTTCTCTTTCATCCTCATTTAATCACATTATTTTTTCTCGTGACCTTTCTAATGCTAATTATCTGTCTTCTTGAAAGGAGTCGTGGGCAATATTGTCTAAGATAAACCGGCATTATTTCATGTTCCATGTTGTTCATTCATTCTTAATGTATGGTATAAATAATGTATTGACTAAATCATTTTTTTCTGTGAATAAGAAATAAGCAAATCATTCACAATGGTCCATGAAGGACTTAATTTAGATTCTGCTACTTGGATAGCTTAATAAGTAATATAGAAACCTCTTGCTCTGAGGGATTTGAAAGACATCAATGCAATGATCACAGAGCACTAATATTCATGTAAATAGAGAAATAATCAAGATTGAGGATATGTAAATGTCAAACCATTATTTTGATCAAGGAGCGTAGTCTTTGTAAGTTATAAGGTTTGCTACTGATGAATGTGCATGCCATCGACATGGGACAACATGGCTGTGTATGACTCTGTATGGTACAGAGGAGTAATAGAACAGCCATGGAAGGGCATCAGCCATTCTGTACTTCAGTTTGCTCCTGCAGAAGAACTTGGGAAATGTCTCATTCCATGCCATATTATGGGGCCGATTCCTTTAAAATCAATACTTCTTTAGAAGGATATCTCAGATTTATAGAATCCTACGATTGGGCACTGAATCCTGATGTTTGATGCTCTATGGGGAGAATATCTATGACATAAAGAACCCAAATGTGTCTTCTACTGGCCCCTGCAGTTTTACAATAGGAAACCTCATGCTGAGTTTAACTGACTTAAGGGACTGAATGAGTCTAGGGCCTTACGTACTTAGGAGCAGAGTAGACTCATAAAATTTGTGGCCATGACTTAGTGTATACATGGACCCATTTCCTTCTCCCTATATATTTTAAGTGGACAGTTGAAGAGATGAAATCACCTTCCATACAGTAACCCCACACACTAAAATGACTGCTTAGTCTCTCCCAAGTATAATGCCACTTAATTCCCCACACACAGTATAATGCCATTATATATTATATATTAGATATATTAGTCTTCCCTACATGATGTAATGCCTCCTTAGTGGCTCCACACAGTTTAATTCCCTATTAGTGTCCCCAATAAGTATATTGACCTTTTATTTGCTCTCACATAATATATAACCCAGATAGTGGTGCACACACAGTATTAAGCCCCTTTAGTATTCTCACACTAAGTATAATGCCCCTTCAGTTACCCTGATGAAGTATAATGTTCCTGTAAGGGAATTGCTAGTTGTGCAATTCCCTAGTGCTGCTGCTGGAACAATGGAAGAAAGGGAAGACATACACAGTGAGTCTTAAATGTGACCCATCCCCTTTCCCTACCTACTTGACAGTCCTGTCCTAGGCGACAGATGGCAACTTGGTGACAGTCCCTTCTCTGAATAAGTGACACAGAACAAGATCAACAACACAGAAGAAGAGTCAGCAAGCCAATGGTCAAAGCCAGAGAGACAAAGCAGTACAAAAGCGTAATCTAAAAGAGCAGTCACAAGAGAAGCCAAAGATCAGAAGTCAGTAATACAATAGTAAGAGAAATAGGAAGCTAGCGAGGACAAAGTCACAGGACAAAGTCACAATAGCCAGAAACCCCATGAGGGCTGATGACCTGTATAAAGGAAGTCCAGGACCTGGCCCAGACTTGATTGGTAGACAAGCTGTCAATCACACAGGCAAGGCTAAAATAAACTATTTGAAGAGAGGGAAACAAGGTGCAGGAGATGGGTGTGGTGGAAATTCAGTTACAGAGGAGAGGGAATAGAGCAGTGTTCACACTGAGCAAAAAAAAAAAACTCTATGCAAAGAATCAAACTGAACATGACTCCTGCGAGTTAAGGGTGGAACAGAGACCCAAACAGGCAGAGACATTACAGACCCCTTAATGGCCTTCACACAAAAGTTTTGTCTTAAAAATGAAATAAAATATAACTCAGTGAGTTCCCCCAGATTTGTATGTATGTATTCTCCAGCTGGTTTTGTCTCTGGTTGAATACAATAGCTACAATGACATCATCATATTGCAAAAAGCACTGTTTGTAGGGTGAATGGAGGTTACTTCCGGCTCCATCATTGACTTCAAGTCTATCTGTACCTGAATCTCTACTGTTCCACTGGATCCAAGAAGCTGGAAGGGGTCCCCTGTTTCCAAAGGGTTGTTGTACATGCACTATTTGCCCTATGGTTACAGTGACCCTGAATAGTATGTTTATTTCATCTTTACTAATGTTAAGATACATATTATGTTGTTAGTATTGATGATTATTGAGCTACTTATTAAGAGTTATAGCTCCTGGAAAGACAACCATAACAACCGCCGTCAGGTTGTATAATCCACATCAAGCTAAGTGGAGATCACTCCGCACAGAGAACTAAATGATCCTGAAGTCTTTCTTTTCTTTTTAACTGCTATGACTCCTAGTATCTTTTCTATCTGCTCTGAGCTTGTATGTGTTCTTTCTTGTAATATATCACAGTATTATCTATGCTGCTGTAACACACTGAATTTCCCCATGGTGGGACTATTAAAGAATTATCTGATCTTATTTCTTTCAGTAAATTAATTTCATTCATCTCTTATTTGGCCTCTTGTAGATCAGAGTTTTCTAACATTAGGCTGCCTTCACACGGAGTAACGGCGGGCTTGTAAAAATCCTCATTCACAGCCGTACAGGCGAGCGGTGTGGAAGGCTCCCGAACACTTCCCATTCACTTCAATGGGAGTGCTTGTAAAGCCGATGTTACGAGCGCTCCTATTGAAGTGAATGGGAAGTGTTTGGGAGCCTTCCGCACCGCTCGCGTGTACGGCGGTGAATGAGGATTTTTACAAGCCTGGCGTTACTCCGTGTGAAGGCAGCCTTAATGGAAATAATGTATAACCAGAATATAAGAATTACCTTGTAAAATCTGGATATAATATTCATATATTTCATAAATTTATCGGAACGTTTTGAGGAAAACAACACTTTTAATGCTAAATCACACTATATTTTGTGCTATCTAAGGAAAGTCTTAGGCACCACGCTGTACATTGCTGAAATCATGTGGTTAAAGATTATAGATTTCATATTCTTTATTGTTTATTTGAAGTTTTTGTTATTATGATATGTCAGTGGGGATTTGTAAACTATGTGAGGAGAAGCCCCAATTCCCTATCTAATTTACACAAAATTAGGGTAGATGCTGCAGCCTAAGGTAATGCATTAGCCTAGATAATAATATTTATTTTCTTTACTGTATTCTAAACTCAATTCATTTGGGATAAAGTGAGAAAAAAAATCAATTATTTTTTTCTCGTTATATAGTAACATAAAAATAGATGATTAAAAATAGTATAAATTTATTTTTGCCCATCAAACCAACAAACACTCAAGTAAGACTCCATATTTATAGAAGTTAAGTAAGATATATATTTCTATTTGAAAATGATAATTCTATGAAAAATGTTAATGACTATCCTTTTGATAGAATGTACAGTAATATAAAACACAAAACAAAACCATATTTATTAAGGGGGCATTATATTATGGGGGATACTTAGAGGGTATTATACAGGAGGGGACACCAATTGGGCATTATACTTGGGGGACACTATACTGTGTCGGGGTCACTGTGTCAGAGGTGAGTTCTTCATTCTTCAACTGTTCACTGTACAATGTTTGGAGAGGAGGAAGGAGGTCCATGTATGCACTAAGCCATAGCCACAAATTTAGTGAACCTATTACTTAGAGCCCTCACCATTACTTATATATATTTCTGATAGCTATACACAAGATAGTGACTTTTAAAATATGACACTTTTATGGTATTTAGAGTTTCAAATACTTTAATCTTATAATAATTCTAGAATATTCTAGATGTAATGGGTGAAAAAAGATTGAAATTTTTAAAACATAAAAGTTACAATTTTTAAAGCATCTAAAAATTGTATGTACACTATCTCTATAAAAGATATATATATATATATATATATATATATATATATATATATATATATATATATATACACATACACATAATATTAGAGATGAGCGAACACTAAAATGTTCGAGGTTCGAAATTCGATTCGAACAGCCGCTCACTGTTCGAGTGTTCGAATGGGTTTCGAACCCCATTATAGTCTATGGGGAACATAAACTCGTTAAGGGGGAAACCCAAATTCGTGTCTGGAGGGTCACCAAGTCCACTATGACACCCCAGGAAATGATACCAACACCCTGGAATGACACTGGGACAGCAGGGGAAGCATGTCTGGGGGCATAAAAGTCACTTTATTTCATGGAAATCCCTGTCAGTTTGCGATTTTCGCAAGCTAACTTTTCCCCATAGAAATGCATTGGCCAGTGCTGATTGGCCAGAGTACGGAACTCGACCAATCAGCGCTGGCTCTGCTGGAGGAGGCGGAGTCTAAGATAGCTCCACACCAGTCTCCATTCAGGTCCGACCTTAGACTCCGCCTCCTCCGGCAGAGCCAGCGCTGATTGGCCGAAGGCTGGCCAATGCATTCCTATGCGAATGCAGACTTAGCAGTGCTGAGTCAGTTTTGCTCAACTACACATCTGATGCACACTCGGCACTGCTACATCAGATGTAGCAATCTGATGTAGCAGAGCCGAGGGTGCACTAGAACCCCTGTGCAAACTCAGTTCACGCTAATAGAATGCATTGGCCAGCGCTGATTGGCCAATGCATTCTATTAGCCCGATGAAGTAGAGCTGAATGTGTGTGCTAAGCACACACATTCAGCACTGCTTCATCAAGCCAATACAATGCATTAGCCAGTGCTGATTGGCCAGAGTACGGAATTCGGCCAATCAGCGCTGGCTCTGCTGGAGGAGGCGGAGTCTAAGGTCGGACCTGAATGGAGACTGGTGTGGAGCGATCTTAGACTCCGCCTCCTCCAGCAGAGCCAGCGCTGATTGGCCGAATTCCGTACTCTGGCCAATCAGCACTGGCTAATGCATTGTATTGGCGTGATGAAGCAGTGCTGAATGTGTGTGCTTAGCACACACATTCAGCTCTACTTCATCGGGCTAATAGAATGCATTGGCCAGCGCTGATTGGCCGAATTCCGTACTCTGGCCAATCAGTGCTGGCCAATGCATTCTATTAGCTTGATGAAGCAGAGTGTGCACAAGGGTTCAAGCGCACCCTCGGCTCTGATGTAGCAGAGCCGAGGCTGCACAAGGGTTCAAGCGCACCCTCGGCTCTGATGTAGGAGAGCCGAGGGTGCACTTGAACCCTTGTGCAGCCTCGGCTCTGCTACATCAGAGCCGAGGGTGCGCTTGAACCCTTGTGCACACTCTGCTTCATCAAGCTAATAGAATGCATTGGCCAGCGCTGATTGGCCAATGTATTCTATTAGCCTGATGAAGTAGAGCTGAATGTGTGTGCTAAGCACACACATTCAGCTCTACTTCATCGGGCTAATAGAATGCATTGGCCAGCGCTGATTGGCCAGAGTACGGAACTCGACCAATCAGCGCTGGCTCTGCTGGAGGAGGCGGAGTCTAAGATCGCTCCACACCAGTCTCCATTCAGGTCCGACCTTAGACTCCGCCTCCTCCAGCAGAGCCAGCGCTGATTGGCCGAATTCCGTACTCTGGCCAATCAGCACTGGCTAATGCATTGTATTGGCGTGATGAAGCAGTGCTGAATGTGTGTGCTTAGCACACACATTCAGCTCTACTTCATCGGGCTAATAGAATGCATTGGCCAATCAGCGCTGGCCA
Source organism: Leptodactylus fuscus (assembly GCF_031893055.1). Classification (NCBI taxonomy): domain Eukaryota; kingdom Metazoa; phylum Chordata; class Amphibia; order Anura; family Leptodactylidae; genus Leptodactylus; species Leptodactylus fuscus. Next base: position 52,268,267 of record NC_134267.1, on the reverse strand, counting down.
ATGCATTCTATTAGCGTGAACTGAGTTTGCACAGGGGTTCTAGTGCACCCTCGGCTCTGCTACATCAGATTGCTACATCTGATGTAGCAGTGCCGAGTGTGCATCAGATGTGTAGTTGAGCAAAACTGACTCAGCTCTGCTAAGTCTCTGCATTCGCATAGGAATGCATTGGCCAGCCTTCGGCCAATCAGCGCTGGCTCTGCCGGAGGAGGCGGAGTCTAAGGTCGGACCTGAATGGAGACTGGTGTGGAGCGATCTTAGACTCCGCCTCCTCCAGCAGAGCCAGCGCTGATTGGTCGAGTTCCGTACTCTGGCCAATCAGCGCTGGCCAATGCATTCTATTAGCCCGATGAAGTAGAGCTGAATGTGTGTGCTTAGCACACACATTCAGCTCTACTTCATCAGGCTAATAGAATACATTGGCCAATCAGCGCTGGCCAATGCATTCTATTAGCTTGATGAAGCAGAGTGTGCACAAGGGTTCAAGCGCACCCTCGGCTCTGATGTAGCAGAGCTGAGGGTGCACAAGGGTTCAAGTGCACCCTCGGCTCTCCTACATCAGAGCCGAGGGTGCGCTTGAACCCTTGTGCAGCCTCGGCTCTGCTACATCAGAGCCGAGGGTGCGCTTGAACCCTTGTGCACACTCTGCTTCATCAAGCTAATAGAATGCATTGGCCAGCACTGATTGGCCAGAGTACGGAATTCGGCCAATCAGCGCTGGCCAATGCATCCCTATGGGAAAAAGTTTATCTCACAAAAATCACAATTACACACCCGATAGAGCCCCAAAAAGTTATTTTTAATAACATTCCCCCCTAAATAAAGGTTATCCCTAGCTATCCCTGCCTGTACAGCTATCCCTGTCTCATAGTCACAAAGTTCACATTCTCATATGACCCGGATTTGAAATCCACTATTCGTCTAAAATGGAGGTCACCTGATTTCGGCAGCCAATGACTTTTTCCAATTTTTTTCAATGCCCCCAGTGTCGTAGTTCCTGTCCCACCTCCCCTGCGCTGTTATTGGTGCAAAAAAGGCGCCAGGGAAGGTGGGAGGGGAATCGAATTTTGGCGCACTTTACCACGTGGTGTTCGATTCGATTCGAACATGGCGAACACCCTGATATCCGATCGAACATGTGTTCGATAGAACACTGTTCGCTCATCTCTACATAATATGTTAAAAAGAAAAGAAAAAAGAGTAAAGGAAAGGAAAAATTCAGGGGGAAAAAACAGAGACAAAAAAGCTAAAGAAAATCCTTAGTCAATTTCCTAAAAAATGAAAACTTCATAAAATTCATATTTATCACTATAAACTTTTTGATTCTGGTCAGAATCTTTATCAGGTTAGAGAAAAGAGAATACAAAAAGTTCCTGTTAATTTATTTTTTTAAAACAGGATATGTCTATCTATTTGTGTCTTGATGATAACCCCTATTAGGGCATATGGACATTATAGAAGGAGTCCTCTGCTCACATGAATGGTCACTCTTGTGAATGGTTGTCATGTATTTCATTGGTAACCACACCTATGGCAACCACTAGAGATGAGCGAACACTAAAATGTCCGAGGTTTGAAATTCGATTCGAACAGCCGCACACTGTTTGACTGTTCGAACGGATTTCGAACCCCATTATAGTCTATGGGGGGAAATGCTCGTTTCAGGGGTATGCAACATTCGATAAAATTATACTTACCAAGTCCACGAGTGACGGTCGGGCTGGATTCTTCTTGAAGTCTTCTCCCGGCGCAGTGTCCCCGTGTCTTCTTCCGGCTGGAATTCACTCTGCTAGGCATCGGGGCCTAGGCAGAGCTGACTGCACATGCACAGTCAGCTCTGCCCGGCCCGACGCCGGAGCAGAGCCGACTGCGCATGTGAGGGCATGCCCACGCATGCGCAGTCGGCTCTGCCTAGGCCGGATGCCTAGGCAGAGTGAATTCCAGCTGGAAGAAGCCGTGGGGATGCTGCACGGAGAAGACTTCTAAAGGTAAGAGAAGAACTAGTGTTGATTGGCAGAATGTATAGCATTCTGCCAATCAACGCTGGTTCTGCATCGAACCTTAAACTTTGAACAGCTAGTAGTGTTCGATCAAGTACGAGTATTTCGAATACCGTAGTATTCGATTGAACAACTACTCGATCGAACACTACTCGCTCATCTCTAGCAACCACAACCTTAGCAAAATCAGGTGTCATACAGAGGGTGTCAGAGGTGGGACCTAGAGCGATCAACCCACAGTGATCGGGTGACTGCCATGGTAGCCACATTCCGAGAGGGAAGATGTTTGATGATAAAACCCTCTGAATTAACAGGAACTTTTTGTATTCTCTTTTCTATAACATGATAAAGATTCTGACCAGAATCAAAAAGTTTATAGTGATAAATATGAATTTTATGAAGTTTTCATTTTTTAGGAAATTGACTAAGGATTTTCTTTAGCTTTTTTGTCTCTGTTTTTTCCCCCCGAATTTTTCCTTTCCTTTACTCTTTTTTCTTTTCTTTTTAGCCTCAGGTAATGAGATGTGGAGATACATTTGTAATTTGTTACATCCTTATAAAATGGTTCCCATTACACTGGTTGTAGAATCATTAGAGACTTTGTTGTCTTATACTTACTGTAATGTGAAACATACATTATTTATAGACGTAACAACATCCACTACGACATGCCAATTAATGGATCTGTTCTGTGACATTGTTTCAAATTTTTCTGAAATTGTTAAACTTCAATAAAGATCTTCATTGAAAAAATAAAGTGTATTTTTGGAAGAAATACTACAGTAAGTGGGTGTAAGTCACAATGTACAGTAATTTGTTTAACAACAACAGTAAAAGGGCAATTATCAACTGACCAACTTATTTGTAGAAATACGGTTAACGTGTTAGCGTTAGAGATGTAGCAAAGATTAACTTGACTCAGCAAATGTTAACTTGACATTTAATGTCAAGTTAACCTTTCCTACATCTGTATAAATCTGATAAAACAACTAAATTAGGTAAACATAGTGTAACAAAGGAATTCACTGGGCAAGGTCACTGCAATATTTATAAATAATTACAAAAAAAAAAAAAAGGATTTTCTGATCTAAGGGTTTCCCTTGCTCTCCCGTCTCCTTTCCCTCTCCTTGATTTTCAGCACAGGCCGGCAGTGTACTCTCAAGATGAACATGCAGAAGACGGAAACCTGTCATGCCGAGTCTGGCGGTGAGCGCTGGTGAGCATTTTATGTGCTCCACGGCGAAACTTTTTTTTTTTAAAACCAGACACAGAGTACTGCATGTCCGACTCTGTGTCCGGTTTTAAAAAAAAATGGTCTCGCCGCGGAGAGCATAAAACGCTCACCGGCGCACACAACCGGAGACTTTTCAAGCCCATTCAAATGAATGGGCTTGAAACATGCCGGCAGGTTTCCGTCTCCTGTCCCTGTTTTGTGCAGGAAACGGAAACCTGCAGAACGGAGTACGGGCGCAGATGTGAATGAGCCCTTAGTGAAAAAAGATTCGTAAAACATAAATCGTGTCAAAGGATTCTATTTTCTTCAATTTGGGATTGCCTGTGTACGGGCTGCTTAAGTCTTCAGTATGTCAGCAAGGAGACCAATCTAGACCAAGAACAAATACAGCGAGCAATGTATCTGGTTTTGTTGTGCTGGTTAGTGACTGTGTTTCTTAGCTAAGATTATGTTCTTTTTTTTGGCTAAAGACTAAAGTATATTGTTAATCTTATAAAGTGACATTTTGTGGTCTGTTGCTCAGCAGTGTGAATAACTTACAATTTTTGCTACAAATCTCTACTGAACTGACCATCCCTGATCATTTTTTTTTTTTACTCGTTAATGCTTATTGTGCAGCTACAGATGTAGTAAAGTTTAATATTACATTCTTACATTAATAACAAAGCCACTGAAATGTATTAAAAAGGTTAACACCCTGTACCATGGTGAAGTCAATGCATAATTTGTAATGTTAGGGTAAGGCCACATTACACACAGAGAATACACAATGCAGAAAAAAAACAAAAAACATCATTTTCCACAGCCTTTTTCATTGCGTTTTAGGTGAGATCTTCCTCACTGGATTTTCTTCCCTTATTAAACTTGTAGGGAAAACACCAGCATTTCTGCTGGTATAATTTGCATGCTGCGATTTTCAAAAACGTGGGTGTTTTTGAAAACGCAACTTTTCGGCAACATTTTTTTTTCCTGCAATATGTGAATATGCCTCAAAAGTCGGTCCAAAAACTCCGTCTGAACCCGGCCTAAAGAACAAAAAAGCTGAAATAAATGGCTCAATTTAAAATTGATTTCAGCGGCTCTTGAAACTGCTCAGTTATCGTCCATTGGCGTCCATCATGGTTCTATCTTTTTGATGGAGAATTAGCTGTGTCTGCAGAATTTTTTCTCTTTATTCTATAAAATCTGAAAGCTCTGGTCCTTTTTTTCTTTTTTTTTTGTATTAAATTCCATTTGTATCTGTATGTTTGTCCATCCATTCGTAGTATCCAATTTTTACAGATTTGTCAAAAACAACTACAAAACATAGTAATAATCTGCCTATTTTAGCAGTATAGTTTTACATATTAAAATAACAGGTTTAGAAGCTTTACAACATTTAACTATTTTGGATTTTGAATTTTTTTTTTTTGTGAATCGTTTTCAGGGAATCTTTTAAACTAATTTTCTATGGCAAAAAAGAAAAAATATTCCAATTTTTCCAAAATAATTTTGGAGTTTTCATCCACAATGTAAATGACTTGCCATTTAAACTATAGGCTTCCCCGCTAGATGAATTGATGGTAATATATTTTACATACATTACATACATTACCAAGATCACATTGTGCCAGAACCGCAGGTAAGAGTTAAGGATGGTGTTGCTTTTTTGTTTGCAGTCAATTTTCTGAGATATTTGTCAAAGCCAAGTCCTGTTATGTCCATCCTCGGTACTCCGCTATTTCTGTAGGCTATGGAGGAAGTGTTTGATAGTTCTGCAATTATGATAGCAATGCATCTCATTTTCATGCGGGCAATTTTTATTAGATGCATAAAATTTTAGATTGTTTTTGTATGAAAATGCACTTTCTAGATTACATCATAAATGTTGAAATATTTCTCTGACTGATAGGAAGTCAGATTTCTATGGAAGCACCAAACTACTGAATTTAAGGTTACAGTGTTCATTTCCAATTGTAAGCCTGTTTTTTTTATTTTTTTTATTATTGTTTAAATTGTATTAGCCATTTCTTTAAATGATCCCCCTATAAAATTCTATGGAAATCTAATTTGTTCTCTTAACTGTTTATGTAAATTGCTGTTGATGCATGCCTAAATACATTGCAAGATTTTGCATCTTAAATTTTGGTCTTTGTTACCTTTGCTTATTTAGTAGAAGTTTTTTCCCCCAGAATTTAGCTCGTTATTTTAGCTCATTTAAAAAAAATCCATCATTTTGAGCAGGCCTGCATCTTTATCCCTAGATCGAAAACTATACCGAGAAATCTTAACAGTACAGGAAAAAGCAAAGTACTGATACTCTAAAGACTAGGCATTTGCTCTTCATAGTCATAGCCAACTGACATCTACTGTACTTTTTATACTTTGAGGTATAGACAACAGGGAGTACAGAGACTTATACTGGGATTTTGTGGAATGGTGTCAGTGGAACCACCTCAGGATTAATGCTGGGAAGATCAAGGAGATGATGGTGGACTTTAGTAAGCAGAGGAGTGCTCTGAATCTGGTGGACATCCAGGGACAGGCATTGAGATAGTAAAGATCTATAAGTACCTGGGTATGTTCTTCAATAATAAGCTGGACTGGGCTGAGCACCTGGATGCGCTGCACAGAAAGGGTCGTCACAGCAGACTCTACCTGCTCAAGAGGCTGGAGGCCTTTGGAGTCCAGGGGGCACTTCTTAGGGTCTTTTCAACTCCGTGGTACCATCGTCCATATTCTTTGGAGTGGCCTACTGGGGGAGTAGCATACCATACCAGCATAGCAAACTTGACAGGATGACTAGAAAGACCAGCTCTGTCCCGGGGATCCCCCTGGACCCAGCAGAGGTTGTGGGTGACAGAAGGATACTGTCGATGGTGAGCTCCATGTTGGAGAACAACTCCCATCCCATGCATGAGACGGTGATAGCACTGGACAGTACTGTTAGTGACCGACTGCTTCACCTCAAGTGTGAGAAGGAACGTTATCGGAGATCCTTCCTCCCAACCGTAGTCAGACTGTATAATCCACATCAGGCTAAGCGAAGATCACTCCGCACAGATAACTAAATGATCCTGAAGTCTTTCTTTTTCTTCCTAGTTGCTATGACTCCTAGTTAGAGATGAGCGAACACTGTTCGGATCAGCCGATCCGAACAGCACACACCCATAGAAATGAATGGAAGCACCTGTGTCGCCGGCTGGCCGCTGGCAAAGTCAGCGTCGCAGGTGCTTCCATTCATTTCTATGGGTGCGTGCTGTTCGGATCGGCTGATCCGAACAGTGTTCGCTCATCTCTACTCCTAGTATATTTTCTATCTGCTACGAGCTTGTATGTTTTCTTTCTTGTAATGTATTACTGTATTATCCATGCTGCTGTAACAAACTGAATTTCCCCCTCGTGGGACTATTAAAGGATTATCTTATCTTATCCCATCTTATGTCTAAGTAATGTCTATAATAGTATGCTATAATAATCTCACTCCAAGATAACTGAAGTAATGTCACCTATTTATCTCTTTTCTATTTCAGATTATTCTTCTTGTCAAAGATATTTGTTATGGACTTCTTCTTGATCTGACCTGCTCTGCAAACTGAACACCAGAATGGGAAGGAAATATGTTATTTGCAATAAAAATAAGCAGTTTGACTACTTTAGGGGTATTATTGGTATTGTTGGGTTATGACACAGACAACTGAAGCTGTGACCCATGTCTTTAAAGGGATCCTATCATTCAAACAGATTTTTTTTCTCACTTAAGAAAGGCTATTCTTCTCTTACCTTTTGATGTCTTCTCCACACCGCCATTCACTTGAAATCCCGGTTTTTGTCGGTATACAAATGAGTTCTCTTGCAGAACTGTGGGCAGACCCCAGTGCTCAAACAGTACTGGGGGCGTCCCCAATGCTGCGAGAGAACTCTCCAGCGCCGCCTCCTACTTCAGGAACGTTCTCTTCACGCGTCTTCTTCCGGCGCAGGTGGTTAAACTTGTAGGCCTTGGGCCTCGGGCAGAGCCAACTGAGCATGCCCATGGCTACAAGAAAAATGGCCACAGTAAGTAAGCGGCCATTTTCTTGTGGCCTGTGGTCATGTGCAGTCGGGTCTGCCCGAGGCCTTCAAGTTTGACCACCTGCGCCGGAAGAAGACGCGTGAAGAGGACGTTCCTGAAGAAGATGGAGGTGTCGCTGGAGAATTCTGTTGCATCATTGGGGACGCCCCCAGTGCTGCAAGAGAACTCATTTGCATACTGACAAAAAATGGGATTTCAAATGGCGGCACGGAGAAGACATCAAAAGGTAGGAGAAGAATAGCCTTTCTTAAAGCTATTCTGACTTGTTAGTGAGATAAAAAAATGTGTTTGAATGATAAGATCCCTTTAAGAACTTGCTAAGGATTTCTGTCAAAGGTGTTCTTTGTATTAATAGAAAGCAAACATAGAAATTCTAATCACAATTTGACATGGGAATTCACTATAAATGATTGATAGTATTGTCCTTGGGTACCATGTAATAGACAAGCACTGCTCAGTCCCTATGAGAGATGAAAGCCAAGATTTGTCTTAGTTCTTATGTGATAACTTTAAAGAACAATTTAAAATCACCAGTAAAACATACCCTTGGTGTGACCGATGCCAGAATAGTGGTCTTCTGCAATTATTTAGGGGAAAGATTAAAGGGTAGCATAGAATATGGACTTTTTCATAGGCAAATCTACATTTGGAATTGTATTTAGGACTAATGTGTGAATTCATCCCTAGACCAGGGATAAGACCTTTCTCTGCAGCGTATTTGATCTCCCTCTTTGTAATTTGTGGAATCCATCTCCACACCCTCAACAACTTTTACGGATGTGTTTGATGGGTCATTTTTCTGATGTTCCCTTTTACATGAATGGGACAGTAACAGAAATTCTGAAATTCTGCAACAAATCTACCGCATGTGAATTCACCCACACCCCCAAGTAAAACCTCAAGAAAGCAACACATATGTAACCTTTAAAAGGACAATATCTGCAAGGAGTTTGTATGTTCTCCCTGTGTTTGCATGGATTTCCTCCCATATTACAAAGACATGCTGATAGGGAAAAAAATTGACAAAAAAAAAAAAAAGAAGAAATCAATGAGTCTTTTTTTTAACAGACATAAAAATGGATTGACATCTAGGTTGTATCCACTGAAAACACTGAAAATCATTTTGCACCAGTCATTTAAAAACTAATATAAAAAGGATGACACTAGACTGTCAAAAATGAACAAACCAACAAGGACGAAAAAAAATGAATGTTTTCCCCCCTTAGTCACTGGTGATTGTACTTGCCAAATAAGACATTTGGCAGTATGGTCACCAGTGACGGTGAACCTTAGTCCACACATTGTCCGTCAGATATGACTGGACACTAAGGGCCAGTTGACACGGAGTTTATGGGCGCGCATTCTGGAAAACGCCTGAAGAAAGGTCATTTTGCTTCTTTTTCTGCTAGCAGAAAAAAAAGCTAGCAGAAAAAATGCTAGCAAAAAGAAAAAGCTATGTGTTCACATAGGGCTCCATTGTAAGGGCTCGTTCACACGTGGCGTGGGTTTTGACACCGAGAGAGACGTGGTGAGCCACGTCACTTTCGGGTCAAAACCCACCTGCCACGACCATCGCGGTCGCAGCTTTCCCTTCCGCAGTCGGCTCAACTGAATGAGCCGACATCGGAGGGTGCTGCCGCTAGGCGAAAGCCGCAGCTCAGTGCGCCGCGGCTTCCGCCTGAAGACAGGGCAGCTTGCTTCTTTTTTTCCGCTATCATTCATTGTTTACTTCTAGTAGCTATAGATCAGTCCATGGCCATGTGATTTACAGTCCATGGTGATGTGATATAATGTCCATGGTCATGTGATGGATACACAGGTGCTGCTCGTTACAAAACGAAGTCTGATTACTGAGATGTGACTGTAACGAGCTGTGTACCTCTGTGTACATAACATGACCATGGACTGTATATCACATAACCATGGACTGTATAAATTGAAAAAAATCTAAAACTTTTCATTAAAAAAAAAACAATAAAATTTATTGGCTGAAATTTGACAACCTCTTTAAAATAAAATCTCTCTCACTTTCTGGGGACTGTTAAATGCAGCATTTCCAGAGAGGCTTGCGTTTCCACAACATGTGCCATAAAAGTAGTCTGTCACCAAAACTCAACATATCAACCCAGCCCAGCAGATAGACAAGTTAGGGTCACCTGAATCAAGCAGTGCTTGCCCTTCATGAATAGGTGATTCTATTACTGAGGCATCACTTTTTTTATCAATTTGCAAAATGTGCTCTTTGGAGCAATGACAAAGTCCTTGCTGCTCCAAATATCTCATTTGCATACTGATAAAAACAGTAATATTTGAGGCACCAATCCGTAATGCGAAAACAAAGTTCGATTGAGATGACCTTAACTTATCTTTGGGTCGTATTGATATTCTACTTACTGGTGAGAGACACCCTTTAAGGAAGATACAAACGTGGAAAATATTGTATCTAAAAATGGCATAAACTTAAAGAGGTTTTCTGGAATTTTTTTTTTTTCAAAAGGTCTATTAGCGCTATTAATGGGTTAGTAAGTACACCCATATACCTTTAGGAGTGTTTTGAGTGATTTCTGGGTGTCTTTGGGAGCTCCTGGCATCTTCTGCATTTGTTTACTTGGTGTAGCTTCCTGTGTAGTTTTCCACACTACTTCCCTCTCACTGTCCCCCTCCTCTCTCACTCTATTATATATCTACCTATCTATCCTGCCCACTACTAGCCCTTCTCAACTAACTAAGCCCACCACCTCCCACCGCATCATACTTAATGGTCTTCCTCTCTGGGAGACAGCTCCTCCTTTTCTTTCACTGTGCGCAGGCTGAAAACACTTCTCTTCCTCTCTGCCAGCACATGCACAGAAAGGAAGTTCCTCTGACGCCTGCGCAATAGAGATGGAGTGCTATCTCTACTGCACCTGTGTCGCAGGCACCTCCAGACAAGCGCTTGTGAAGAGGAGGAGGAGAGAAACTATTCCCAGGGAGGAAGTTACATAAGTATGATGGGGTTGGGGGAGTAATGGTGATGTTCCGTTTCGGAAACGGGGAAATGGAATGTCACTTTATTATCAGAAATTGTGGGTAATATGGGTAATTCTAGATTTTTTTAACATAAGTAAATTAGAAGTTAAGCGGGGTGAGAGGGTTTAGTTTAGAGGTTAATTTTTGTTTCATCTGGGACAACCACTTTAAAGGTGAACATTGACTGTAACTAGCCTTCCTATTATTAGGGCTATTTACATATATTAGGAAGTTATGCAACAAACAATTTTCTACCTTATAATTTCAACATGACATAACATGATAATTGTCCCGATACTACATTTTTGGCTTGTTATATTAGTATATTGTTATTTTGCCAAGGTTGTACTATAGTGAAATCTTTCTGGTTTCTGTAAGGGGCGGCTCATCATTTACTGCGCCTTTGTTACCTTTTAATGGGCGATCAGCCGCTTGTTATTGTAGACGTGCCCACTCCTAGACAAGGTACACGCGCGGCAGACACTGAATGAGCGCACTTCATGCTTTTAGAGTAATTAGTAGGTGTCTTGACCATAATGAAAAGCACCTAAAATTTTGGAAGCAAAGGACAAGTGTAATATAAATTGCTATGTAAATTACTGAACCAGAACATCTTAATAAATAATCATGAGAGCGTTTTCTCTCTCTTTCTACTATGCATCACCCGAAAACAATAGAAATAGCCGTCTACATATTACAACCTCAAGCGACTATCCGCGTGAAAATTGCAAAATGTAACCCTATTTTAATTGACTTCCGCAGCATTGTATTAAAGCAAGGCGACTTAGCTCACTTATGTTATTTGCCTGTCATGGATATATTAGTAATACATGATGCATGCTAATTATGAAGTTGGCTGTAACAAGAGTTCCTCTTGTGAATCCATTTAAGAATGGATTGTTTACTATCTTTTTCTGTAAGTATAAAATTTTAATTATGTCACTGACAGGAACTGTGCGTGATACAGTGCTCTACATTTATCACTGGGAAAGGGCCGGTTGCAGAGCTGTTTGACTTTGGAGAAATCCTGATGCGTTTGCAATGTTGAGCAGCAGGTGCCACATTATTATGTACAGAAAAGCAATTAGGAAGCATATTGGATGAATGGCGAGTGCATTAATATTAGCAAGTACATTTGTCAGTGGTTTTGATGCAAGTCTTTTCTTTTCTTTATGCAACATTAAGATTGTGGCTGTCATAAATTCTTCCTTTAAATTGCCATCTGTTCCCTTGTCATGCTGTTGAGAGGTGGAGAAAAGTAGTTTTTCCCCCCCTTTTATTTAAAGATAAAACAAAGAATAGTCCATGTAACAAACCCAAGTGTAATTTGAGCAAGCATATTGTGCACTGTATCTGGAGGAATAAAATTAACATTTTATGCACAACTTGATATTTCTGTTTATTGATGGCCACATCTTTCTGTAAGGCACAAAAATCCATTGAGTGCATAAAACGTAATATATTATACATGCAGTGATTTTTTTTTTTGTCTTAGCATTTATTTCATACATATACTTGAAATACTTAAAATACAAAATAATAGAAATACTTAAAAATTCCAGTTGTTCTAGTGTTTGTTTGCACAGGCAAGGCTATAGATCTCTATCTTCTCATATGGGATACACTAAAATAGACACTCAGTAACAAACAATGATGCAACAAGAAGTTTTTGGAATCTAATGAAACTTTATATGTGTGCAATGGTGAAATATATATATATATATATATATATATATATATATATATATATATATATATATAGTGAGTATATCTCGGTATATCGGTATATCTCCACCAGATTTCTGACATAAGTGTGGTCTGGAGTAAGCAGGTTTGGGTCATAGGCTCGTTACTGGGCCTAAAAGGCTGCAGATCCTACACTTCAGGGCAGATCCTGAGAGCCAGAGGAAGTGCCTGGGTCTGTCCTGACACTGTGAGTGTGGGAAGAATATGCAAATCTGTCTCCTAAGATGTAAACAGGGAGACAGTGCCTCTGTTATGCTGCCCTCTATAGCAAGAAACCCTGAACAACATGCCCGACTTCCCAGAAGCCTTTGCTGCATGATGCGAGGTTATAACCAAATCAGTTTCTCAGCTACGGACGGTACCGTTTCTGTCTCTTTGGATGTCATCAGCGCAGCATAGAGAGAACTGATTTGGTTTTAGTGAGAGGCTGTGAGACCAGATTGTGGGGATAATGTCACTCCTTAGGGAGAGACCACCTTCTCAGGTGTGTGGAGACTTATAGCCATAGTAGCTCCACTGCAAAGGAACATGGGACAAATATGCAAATCTGTCTTCCAAGATGTAAACAGGGAGACAGTGCCTCTGTTATGCTGCCCTCTATAGCAAGCACAGTAATTTGCTCTTTTTGTTGAGTCGTGTAGCTGATAGTAAGTACAGTTAGCACTTATTGTTTAGCTAGTGCTCAGACGAGCAGGGTTTTCTTGCTCATGTTTTGCCTGAAATTAAGGCTTTATTTTATTTTGTTTATTTCTGTGCCTGATTTGGAGTTTATTTTGCAGTTTTTTTTTCTAAATAAACCTGTTTACACCAGTTTTGTGTTCCCTGTCTCTGTTTGGGTCCGTATCATTGCTGCTACCGAGCTACCTTCTCGATATTATAAATATATAGGTGATCCCAATTAAAGGAAACCTACTGAAGGGTCCATTCACACGGAGTACATTTTTCCACGCGGAACACATTGAAAGCATTGATTTCAATGTGTTCTGCTTGCAAAACAAAACCCATTGAAGTCAATGGGAGTCTTTTTATCAGCGCTGATTCTGCCGCGAGTTAACATGCCAGAATCAGCACCGCGTTACTCCGTGTGAATGGACCCAAAGGCTGAAGCCCCACATAGCAAAAATGCAGTGTTTTTGCTGCTGTAGAAACACGATGGCAAAAAGCGCTGCATTTTACAGTACCTGTAAAGTGAATGAGATTCTGGTTAATCCCATCCACACAGTGCAGAAAAAAAGTTGCATAGAAGCTGCGTTTTTGAAAATCACAGCAAGTCAATTATACCAGCGGAAATGCTGGCGTTTTCCCTATAGGTTTATTTAGGGATGAAAATACGCTGAGAAAAACTCTGCAAAAATGCAATGAAAATGCTCTGGAAAAAAATGTGATGCATTTCAACTGTGTTTTTTTTCCACAGTGTTTTTTTTAGCTGCATTCTGTAACATGAGGTCTTAGCCTAAAGGGGCATTGACGTGGAGTAATGCGGCGCTGATTCTTGCACGATAACTCCGGTAAGAATCAGCACAGCAAAACAGAATCCTATTGACTTCAATGTGTTACGCACGTTAAACGGAACCCATTGAAGTCAATAGGATTCTGTTTTGCAGTGCTGAGTCTTAGGGTGAATTCACACTGAGTAAACGCTAGCTTATTCTGAACTTAAAACACGTTCAGAATAAGCGGCGTCTAAAGCAGCTCCATTCATTTCTATGGGAGCGGGGATACGAGCGCTCCCCATAGAAATGAATGGGCTGCTTCTTTCACTCCGTGCAGTCCCATTGAAGTGAATGGGGAGTGCCGGCGTATACGCTCCGGCATGAGCAGAGCTTGCCGTATACGCCGGCACTCCCCATTCACTTCAATGGGACTGCACGGAGTGAAAGAAGCAGCCCATTCATTTCTATGGGGAGCGCTCGTATCCTCGCTCCCATAGAAATGAATGGAGCTGCTTTAGACGCCGCTTATTCTGAACGTGTTTTACGTTCAGAATAAGCTAGCGTTTACTCAGTGTGAATGCACCCTTACGCGAGTTATTGTGCCAGAATCAGGGCCGTGTTAGTCCGTGTGAATGCCCCCTAAGAAGCACATTCCACATTATTGAGCAGGCCACAAGAATCAAGCAATATGGGAAAGAAAAAGGATCTCCGCTGCTGAAAAGTGTTATATAGTGCAATGCCTTGGACAAGGTGTGGAAATATTAGATATTTCACGAAAACTTAAGTGTGATCATAGTAGAAGAGATTTGTGGATGACAGTCATAATGAAGAAGGTTTCTATCAGACAAATGTACTTGAAGCCTCTAGGGGCCCGCAAACCTCAAGATGTAGGATCCTTCAGCTGCTTGCAGTTGTGCGTAAACCTAACATTCTGCCACCCCTAAGCAGTGCTCACAAGAATGAATGGTTGCATTGGGCCTGGACATACTCTAATTTGACAGACTAATTTGGAAACAGTTTTGTTTACTGATAGGTGCTGTACAATTCTGGATGGTGGAGATGGATGGAGTAGTGGATGGTTGGTGGGTAGCCACCATGTCCCAACAAGGCTGTGACATCAGCAAGGAGGTGGCAGAGTCATGTTTTGGGCTGAAATCATGGGGAGAGAGTTAGTAGGGCCCTTTAGGTTTCCTGATGGTGTGAAAAGTAAATATAGTTTCTGACTGACCACTTTCTTCCATGGTACAAAAAGAAGAACTGGGCTTTCCAAAGCAAATCACCTTCATATTTGACTATGCACCATCTCATGCAGCAAAGAAAACCTCTGATCATTGGCTGCTATGGGCATAAAAGGAGAGAAACTCATGGTGTGGCCTCAATCCTCCCCTGACCACAACCCTATTGAGAATTTTTGGCGTATCCTCAAGCAAAAGATCTATGAGTTTGGGAGACATTCCACATCAAAACAGAAGCTCAATACACCGACCAAAAGGGAGTAACCTGCCCCGATGTTGGTGAAACGTGCATTCAGAGGCATTACTTTCTTTTGGTTGGTAGTTTGATTATTTAATGTCATTTTTTCCCCTCTATTATTTCTGTACATATATTTATATATTGTCAGGGTCTGGGGTTGCTAGGTTGGGTGGCATAGACACACAAGTCCAGTTTCTTTTAGTCCAAAAGAAAGGTAGAATTTATTTTCACTCAAAAAGGCAGTGCAGCAACAAAAGGAAACAATACAAAAATAAATCCCTGCCCGGCTAGGCTCTAACTAAACATAGAATAAGTTACCTCAACTAGAAGAACATAAATCCAAAAAGCCAGTAGAATCATTCAGGACACAGATCCAAAAATATGACCTCTCTGTCAGCTCTCCAGCCAAACTCTGCCAAAGTGCTGCTGCTGGAGCTGGCTTCTTAAGACTCCTTGACGAGGAGACTCTGCAGCTGAGTCGCTGCCAGAATATCCCCAAAGTGTGGACCAGAGGGGGATGGAATAACAAGTCCCACTACCAACCTACCTGTCATTCTTAAAAATCCAGCCCAGTACTGAGCAGTTAACAAAATGCTCAGCAGACGAAAGTTGTCTGCTGAGAACAAACATTACTGGAGATTTCTCATCTCACCCACCTGAGTAGTCTGGGTGAGATGTACACCCCATCCATTACCTGACCAGCCATCGGCTTACAATATCTCTTCTCTCTATATTATAAAAATTAATTTCTGTCTGTCTGTCTGTCCGTCTGTCTGTCTGTTCTCTAATGCGAACCAAACGACTGGACCGATCTTCACCAAATTTGGTACAGAGATACTTCAGATATCCGGGAAGGTTTAAGACAAGACTCCAACTCGCTCGGACATACCATTGCTGAGATACAGCATTCCAAACACAGTGCCCCCCCCCCCCCCTTAGCCAATACAAACCTGCAAGACTTTCACTCATATTCCAACTGCAATACACACGGTCACTCCACATGCACAATACAACACTGATATCCAAACTGAGATACACACATCAGAGGATTAGATACACAGATCAGCACATAGTTTCACACGCCACAGGATTAGATACACGGGTCTGCACACAGTCCCACACACCAGAGGATTAAATACACACTTCTGCACACAGTTCCACACACTGAAGGATAAGATACAGGCGTCTACACACAGTTGTACACTCCAGAGGATTAGATACACGCGTCTGCACAGAGTACCACATGCCGTAGGATTAGATACACGCGTCTACACACAGTTCCACACTCCAGAGGATTAGATACGCGCGTCTGCACACAGTTCCACACTCCAGAGGATTAGATACGCGCGTCTGCACACATTTGTACACGCCATAGGATTAGATACACGCGTCTGCACAGAGTACCACATGCCGTAGGATTAGATACACGCGTCTACACACAGTTCCACACTCCAGAGGATTAGATACGCGCGTCTGCACACAGTTGTACACGCCATAGGATTAGATACACGCGTCTGCATACAGTACCACATGCAGTAGGATTAGATACGCGCGTCTACACATAGTTCCACACGCCGAAGGATTAGATACACGCCTCTTCACACAATACCAACAGGGGAGGATTAGATATGTGTGTGTGCACACAGTACCACACTTTGGAGGATTAGATACATGCCTCTGCACACAGTACCACAAGCCAGAGAATTAGATAAGCGTCTCAGCACACAGTATCACACGGGGGAGGATTAGATATGCGCGTCTGCACACAGTTCCACACGGGGGAGGATTAGATATGCGCCTCTACACACAGTACCACATGCCATAGGATTAGGTACACGCGTCTGCACATAGTACCACATGCCAGGGGTTTGAATACGCACGTCTACACACAGTTCCACAAGCCGTAGGATTAGATACGCGCCTCTTCACACAATATCACACAGGGGAGGATTAGATACATGTGTCTTCACACAGTTGTACACGCCATAGTCTTAGATACATGCGTCTGCACACAGTACCACATGCCGTAGGATTAGATATGCGCGTCCACACACAGTACCACATGCCGTAGGATTAGATACGCGCGTCTACACACAGTTCCACACCCCATAGGATTAGATACGCGCGTCTGCACACATTTGTACATGCCATAGGATTAGATACACACGTCTGCACAGAGTACCACATGCCGTAGGATTAGATACACGAGTCTACACACAGTTCCACACCCCATAGGATTAGATACGCGCGTCTGCACACATTTGTACATGCCATAGGATTAGATACACACGTCTGCACAGAGTACCACATGCCGTAGGATTAGATACACGCGTCTGCACACAGTACCACATGCAGTAGGATTAGATACGCGCGTCTACACATAGTTCCACATGCCAAAGGATTAGATACGTGCCTCTTCACACAATACCACACAGGGGAGGATTAGATACATGTGTGTGCACACAGTATCACACTTTGGAGGATTAGATACATGCCTCTGCACACAGTACCACAAGCCAGAGAATTAGATACGCGTCTCAGCACACAGTATCACACAGGGGAGGATTAGATACGCGCGTCTGCACACAGTACCACACAGGGGAGGATTAGATACGTGCATCTACACACAGTTCCACACACCGTAGAATTAGATACGCGCGTCTACACACAGTTCCACATGCCGTAGGATTAGATACGCGCCTCTTCACACAATACCACACAGGGGAGGATTAGATACACGTCTTCACACAGTTGTACACGCCATAGGATTAGATACACGCGTCTGCACACAGTACCACATGCTGTAAGATTAGATACGTGCGTCTACACACAGTACCACATGCCGTAGGATTAGATAAGTGTGTCTGCACACAGTTCCACACGCTGTAGGATTAGATACGCGCCTCTTCACACAATGCCACACAGGAGAGGATTAAATACACGCGTCTGCACACAGTACCACACGCAAGAGAATTAGATAAGCGCGTCTGCACACAGTACCAAATTCCGTAGGATTAGATACCCACGACTACACACAATTCCCCATGCCGTAGGATTAGATACGTGCGTCTACACACAGTTCCACACGCTGTAGGATTAGATACGCGCCTCTTCACACAATGCCACACAGGAGAGGATTAAATACACGCGTCTGCACACAGTACCACACGCCAGAGGATTAGATAAGCGCGTCTGCACACAGTACCAAATTCCGTAGGATTAGATACCCACGACTACACACAGTTCCACATGCCGTAGGATTAGATACGCGCCTCTTCACACAATACCACACAGGGGAGGATTAGATACACATGTCTTCACACAGTTGTACATGTCATAGGATTAGATACACGCATCTGCACACAGTACCACATGCCGTAGGATTAGATACGCGCGTCTACACACAGTACCACATGCCGTAGGATTATCTACGTGCATCTACACACAGTTCCACACGCTGTAGGATTAGATACGCGCCTCTTCACACAATGCCACACAGGAGAGGATTAAATACGCGCGTCTGCACACAGTACCACACGCCAGAGGAATAGATAAGCGCGTCTGCACACAGTACCAAATTCCGTAGGATTAGATACCCACGTCTACACACAGTTCCACATGCCGTAGGATTAGATACGCACCTTTTCACACAATACCACACAGGGGAGGATTAGATATGTGCATCTGCACACAGTACCACACGACCGAGGGTTAGATGTGCGCGTCTGCACACAGTTACACACGCTGAAGGATTAGATACATGTGTCTGCTCTAAGTACCACACGGAGGAGGATTAGATACGCACATCTGCACACAGTTCAACACGCTGGAGGATTAGATATGCATGTCTTCACATAGTACCACCGCCAGAGGATTAGATACGCGTTTCTACACACAGTATCACACGGGGAAGGATTAGATATGCGCATCTGTACACAGTACCACACGCCAGAGGATTGGATATGCACATCTGCACACAGTTCCATACGCCGGAGGATTAGAAACGCACGTCTGTACACTGTACCACATGCCGTAGTATTAGATAGGCGCGTCTGCACACAGTTTCACACGCCGGAGGATTATATACGCGTGTCTTCACACAGTACCATACGCCGAAGGATTGGATACATGCGTCTGCACACAATACCACATGCCAGAGGATTGGATACGTGCATCTGCACACAGTTCCACACACCAGAGGATTAGATAAGCAGGTCTGCACACAGTACCACATGCCGTAGGATTAGATACGTGCGTCTGCTTACAGATCCACACGCCAGAGGAATAAATACACGCATCTTCACACAGTTGTACACGCCATAGGATTAGATACACACATCTGCATACAGTACCACATGCTGTAGGATTAGATACGCATGTCTACACACAGTTCCACACGCCGTAGGATTAGATATGCGCCTCTTAACACAATACCACACAGGGGAGGATTAGATACGTGCATCTGAACACAGTACCACACTTTGGAGGATTAGATACAGGCCTCTGCACACAGTACCACATGCCAGAGAATTAGATACGCGCATCTGCACACAGTACCACACGCCAGAGTCATTAGATACGCGCATCTGCACACAGTACCACACACCAGAGTCATTAGATACGCGCATCTGCACACAGTACCACACGCCAGAGTATTAGATACGCGCATCTGCACATAGTACCACACACCAGAGTCATTAGATACGCGTGTCTGCACACAGTTTCACTTACTGGAGGATTAGATACGCGCCTCTTCACACAATACCACACGGGGAGGATTAGATATGTGCATCTGCACAAAGTACCACACCAACAAGGATTGAATACTTGCATCTAAACACAGTACTACACGGGGAAGGATTAGATACAGCTTTACTCCAGGTATCCATAACAACTGATCACAGGTTTTTCACTGACATTCAAAATGAGATACACATAATCACATGACGCTTATGGACATACACACAAAGCACATACAAAATACACCAGTGCAAAACTGGACAATTCTTATGGGGCCACTACACAAACATAAAATGTAATATATCCGTGCAAAGCCGGGTCCTCCCTCTAGTATATATATATTTATATATGTGCATGACTTTTGGGAGGGTATATTTTGATGGTTGGAGCAATTGGCACAATATGTGTACTATCTATTCCACCATATGGGAGTTTTTCCATTTTTGTAGGTTTTCCTTAGCCCCCATATAATATGTGTTTTTATATGTTTTATGGATTAATATAATAAGGCTGTCTGGTATTAGCTATGTTTTTTGTGTGCTATTTCTTGTGGTATGTTCAGTGCCGGTGTAGGCCCACGGTTTATGTGTATGTTTCGTATTGTTAGCCCAATTCATATTGAGCTTGTACTACAACCCAGATGGAGGGAACCGGAGGATTGGAGTAGTAGTAGTGAATGAGGTGCCACCTGCTAGTCTGAGCACACTCAACCACGCACCTACTCCTGGGCCGGACACCGCTGAGGGGGGTCCTGTAGCACTACCTGGATAGTGGTGGTGGTTTCCTCCAGGGCACTTCCAGTTGGAGAGTGGACCTTTCCTCTCTGAGCCAGTGTGAATGTGTTTGGAAGGGCCTGATGTTACAATAGGGACATACCAACACAACCCAGAGGCAGATAAGACAAACACTTAAATCAGTAGCACTCTGGGATGCTGCACTTAGTATGTTATAGTCTTACTCATCTTTGCTGGGCTCCCTCACAGTGTTCAGTTCAGGTCCCCATCCTCTTTGGGCCTTTTCCAGCATCCTGAATCATGTTAGTGGGTTTGGGTGACTGTGACTGCTGACGTCTGTCATTGGACCTTAGTAACAAAAATGAAATGTGCTGAAATCATTATGCTGGTGTCTAAGCATCATGACATCGACATACTCTTCATGACTACTAAGGCCAGAAGAGGACCAAAGAGGATAGGAACCCTCAACAAATGCTGCAATGGAGTCCAGAAGAGTTTGTTATGATCTCTCACTTCCCCTGGACCTCCATTTAATATACTTTTGCATCTGATGTGACCCCAGAGTATAATAATAGCAGTTATGATTCTGACCAAACCTTGCGAGGTTCACCCAACATCATGTAATATGCTGTACATGTGTGTTACAGTAATGTGTGTGCATGCACCAAAATAATCAATGGCAGAGAATAACAGACTAAACTCGCATATGCAGGACATTGCAACAGAAGCCACAATATCCAGAGTAAGACAAAGCATTTTTAACCCTTGATACATACCTCCCAACCGTCCCGATTTCCGCGGGACAGTCACGATTTGGGTGACATGTCCTGCGGTTCCGGTTGGAGGGAGGTATGTCCCGATTTCAACTCAGATCTGCGTCCAGAGGACGCAGATCTGAGTTGAACACATATGCGGCTGAAGCAAGGAGCTGACACAGGTCAGCTCCTCGCTTCGCCGCTGCCCGCCTCTCTCCCTGACACACGCGGCTGAAGCTGCTCGCGTGCTCGCTTCGCCGCTGCGTCTCTCTCTCTTGCTGACACATGCGGCTGAAGCGAGGAGCTGACCTGTGTCAGCTCATCGCTTCGCCGCTGCCGCCGGCTCCTGCCTTGTAGACGCGATGTACAAGCCAGGAGCCGGCGGCAGCGGCGAAGCGAGGAGCTGACACGTGTGTCAGGGAGAGAGGCGGGCAGCGGCGAAGCGAGGAGCTGACCTGTGTCAGCTCCTTGCTTCAGCCGCATGTGTCAGCGAGAGAGGCGGGCAGAGAGCGGCGAGGGAGCGGAGGAGAAGGTAAGTTTAATGTGGAGGTGGAACGTGAATCTGGGGGCAGATGAAGGAGAGGACGGCATGACACTGGGGGCAGAGATGGAGAGGACATGAGTCTGGGGGCAGAGATGGGGGGACATGAATCTGGGGGCAGAGATGGAGGGACAGGAATCTGGGGGCAGAGATGTGGGACATGAATCTGGGGGCAGAGATGTGGGACATGAATCTGGGAGCAGAGATGGAGGGGACATGAATCTGGGGGCAGATATGGAGGGACATGAATCTGGGGGCAGAGATGGAGTGGACATGAAACTGGGGGCAGAGATGTGGGGACATGAATCTGGGGGCAGAGATGGGGGACATGAATCTGGGGGCAGAGATGGAGAGGACATGAATCTGAGGGCAGAGATGGGGGACATGAATCTGAGGGCAGAGATGGGAGACATGAATCTGGGGGCAGAGATGGAGGGACATGAATCTGGGGGCAGAGATGGAGGGACATGAATCTGGGGGCAGAGATGTGGGACATGAATCTGGGGGCAAAGATGTGGGGACATGAATGTCAGCTCCTCATGTGTCAGGGAGAGAGGCGGGCAGCGGCGAAGCGAGGAGCTGACCTGTGTCAGCTCCTTGCTTCAGCCGCATGTGTCAGCGAGAGAGGCGGGCAGAGAGGGAGGGAGCGGAGGAGAAGGTAAGTTTAATGTGGAGGTGGAACATGAATCTGGGGGCAGATGAAGGAGAGGACGGCATGACACTGGGGGCAGAGATGGAGAGGACATGAATCTGGGGGCAGAGATGGGGGGACATGAATCTGGGGGCAGAGATGGAGGGACAGGAATCTGGGGGCAGAGATGTGGGACATGAATCTGGGGGCAGAGATGTGGGACATGAATCTGGGAGCAGAGATGGAGGGGACATGAATCTGGGGGCAGATATGGAGGGACATGAATCTGGGGGCAGAGATGGAGTGGACATGAAACTGGGAGCAGAGATGTGGGGACATGAATCTGGGGGCAGAGATGTGGGGACATGAATCTGGGGGCAGAGATGGAGAGGACATGAATCTGAGGGCAGAGATGGGGGACATGAATCTGAGGGCAGAGATGGGAGACATGAATCTGGGGGCAGAGATGGAGGGACATGAATCTGGGGGCAGAGATGGAGGGACATGAATCTGGGGGCAGAGATGGAGGGACATGAATCTGGGGGCAGAGATGTGGGACATGAATCTGGGGGCAAAGATGTGGGGACATGAATCTGGGGGCAGAGATGGAGAGGACATGAATCTGGGGGCAGAGATGGAGGGACATGAAACTGGGGCAGATGAAGGGTGTATATGAAACTGGGGGAGAGATAGAGGGGGACATATAATTTACGGGTGACTGTAGGAGGATTATACTGTGTGCGGGCACATGAAAAATTAATGAGTGGGCGGGGTCAACACAAAAGTGGGCGGGGCTAAATTTGCCGCGGCGCGCCGCACATTTTGTCCCTCTTTCGGTTCTTCAAAAGTTGGGAGGTATGCTTGATATTCTGGCTATGTCATGCACATATGCATTAGTTACAATATTAGAAGCACAGTTCTCTTTTTTAGATGCCAGTCTGGCATTTCAGTGACATCATCCTGCAGAGCGCTGTCACAATCTTACACCCTGCATGTATGTCTCATTATGTAATTAACCTTGCTGTATAATATGGCATACTACAATTGTTTTTCAAGCATGATGGTGGCATATGAGATTTCTGAATATAGCAATAGCCGCATGATGGCAGGTGGGTCGGACTATGACCATCACATGAGTGATATAACACTATTATTAAAGGACATATGGCAAAACTTATTGTAAAGTAGCCGTTCCCTTTCATGTGAAGTTTACTGTATGACTTTGCTTTTCTCCTGACATTTCATTTTCCCCCTGGGAATACAGAGAAGAAAAAAAAAGTTTAGTAAATTTGCTTTCTCCATCACCCTCCACAATTTCCCCCTCATTGCATTTAAAGGGCCAGCACTTTCAGTTTTTACCTTTTTACCACTTATATAATTGAAGAATATTTTGAGGTTTGTTTTACTGTCTTTAGCAATGATCTTCTTTCTTTCAAGCTTTACTGCTTTTATCTGTTTTTTTTTAACCTGATTTATTTAGATCTTTGAAGTTTTTGAGTATTTCACCCCTACCTTTTTGTTTAAAGGGGTATTCTCATAACCCTTGTTCACCAACCTGCAGGCTCTGTGCTCTCTTCACTTCCTAGTTTTCTCGGCACATTGGTGGGCAGGGTTTCACTTGCTCTGCTATCTGCTATCTTTGCAGTCAGTAATGAGGGATTGGTTGTAAATGCATTAGCACAGTGTGAAGCTGATGTAGCAGAGCTGGATTTGAGTCAGCTTGCATTACATACAGAGGTAACGGACCCCTTATCTCAGACCTTATCAGCCAAATTCAATTAAACCAGAATCAGAAATGCCAGAGCTCTCACCTCCCCCCCTCCCCTATTTGAGGAGCTTTTTTACTTGTCAGACATACACAGCTCAGAGCTGCTGCTGAGAACTCAGCCTCTCCCTCCCCCCTGAGAGCAAGGAGCTAGGTCACTTAGGAACTGAGCAGATAAGCCCCGTAGCCATAGAAACTGAGTATAAACAATGAAGTGAATAAACTAAGATAGCGGCCAAACAAAGCAGTTTTGATAAAGTAATATATTTAGGAAAAGTCTTAAGTCCACATAAACTAGCAGTATAGATAGGATGCTTTTCATGGGACAACCCCTTTAACTAGATTGTATGTTTTTTTTTTTTTTTTATATTAATTTCTTCCTTTACATTTTTAATTATCCACATGGGTTTCTATTTTACTAACCCCTTTATATCCATAATGTATGTTCCTATCCTATTTAGTATCTATACTTTCATTTTTGGGTATATTGGCCGCCCACAAAGCATCATGATCTTGATGCACCTATGTAGCTCAGTGCCAATGATGATACCTAAGAGGCCAAAAGAAACCAAAAGATGGAATGAGAGAGGACTGAACTCTACTGTAGAGCCCCTGTAGAGGTGAGAAACATGAGGATTCGTGTTTGTTTTTTCCACACCTCCACAGAGGCTCTGCTTATTGTACCCTGGGGTATTAGGGTAAGTTAACATGGGTTTTTTGTACCGGGTAGCCGCGACTGAAAGCCAGTGCACTGCATCGGCATCCAGCCGCGCACTCTGCTCCAGATTAAGCCCAATGAATGGGCCTACTCCGGAGGAGGGAGTGTCTTCAAGCCAAATCGTGAGGCGACTCAGCCTGAAGAATGAGCATCTTGCTTCTTTTTTCCGGGAGCTGGAGAATCAGGGAGAGGTGAGTATGCATCTTTTTTATGCATGAGATCATAGTAGTATTCCAGGCATCGCCAAGAAGAAGACCTAGAGTGCCGGATGTTGCAAGGAGGCCCAAAAGAGGTAACAGAAGGTCAGTATAAATATTTTCTTATGCTTTTTTCATCTCCACTCATTATACTATGGGGTCTGAAGAGTCCGCAGAGCATAATATTTACCAGCAGTGGTCATTTTAGTTCCTTCAAGACAAATCCCAAATAGTTTGGTTTAATTAAAAACCAAACAATCTGCAATATCCAGGTCGAATCCGTTTTGTTGTGAACTGATTCGCCCATCTCTATTAATGACACCATTTAATATTCCAGGGCTCAGCAACATTTAGCTGTGAAACTACAACTCCCAGCATGCTCCATTCTCTTCTGTGAGAGATCCAGGAGCAGGAGAGTATGGAGGGAAGCTGGAAGAAATAGTTAGAGTTGACTAATGATAAGAAAACGCTCACAGTTAAGTTGCACATTTTTGAGAATTTACCTTAAGTCCACCATTCAGTACAATTACAGCAAATTTAGGCGCTTTTTTTTTTTTTTTTTCAGATTTTGCTGTGTTTTTTTTTCCCCAAAGCCAGGAGTGGATTTAGAAGAAGGGCAAAGTATAAAAGCTTCCTATTAGAGATGAGCGAACAGTGAAATGTTCGAAGTTTGAAATTCGATTCGAGTAGCCGCTCAATACTCGACTGTTCAATCGAATATCAAACCCCATTATAGTCTATGGGTAAAAAATACTCATTAAGGTGAAAACCACTATTCGACTCAGGAGGGTCACCAAGTCCACTATGACACCCCAGGAAATGATGCCAACACCCTGGAATGCAACTGGGACAGCAGTCGGGATCCCTGTCAGCTTGCGATATGCGGGCGCTGACTTTTTCCCATAGGAATGCATTGACCAGCATTGATTGGCCAACTGTCATACAGAATACAGCATTTGGCCAATTAACGCTGGTTCTGCCGGAGGCTCGTCTGTGAGGAGGCAGAGTCTAATATCGGACCAGAATGGAGACTGCTGTGGACCGATCTTAGACTCCTCCTCCGGCAGAACCAGCGTTGATTGGCCGAATGCTGTACTCTGTATGGCATTCAGCCAATCAACGCTGGTCAATGCATTCCTATGCAGAGATATAGCAGTGCTGGCCATGAGATGCAGCCAGGCTGAGCGCATAGTCAGCACTGCTACACCAGAGATGTGAATCCTGCTGCACACTCAGCTCTGCTGCATGAGCGCACGGCCAGCACTGCTACATCTCGGCATAGGAATGCATTGACCAGCGTTGATTGGCCGAATGCCATACAGAGTACAGCATTCGGCCAATCTGCCGGAGGAGGAGGAGTCTAAGATTGGTCCACAGCAGTCTCCATTCTGGTCCGATCTTAGACGATCACAGTTGAACCTTCGGCAGTACTAGCGTTGATTGGCCGAATGCTGTACTCTGTATGTCATTCGGCCAATCAACGTTGGTCAATGCATTCCTTTGGGAAAAAGTCAGCTCCCGCATATCGCAAGCTGACGGGGATTACGAACAGATAGAGCCCCAAAGAGCTGTGTGAGTAACATTCCCACCTAAATAAAGGTAATCCCTAGCTATCCCTGCCTGTACATCTATCCCTGTCTCACAGTCACATAGTTCACAGTCTCATATGAACTGGATATTAAATCCACTGTTCGTATAAATTGGAGGTCACCTGAATTAGCCAGCCAATTACTTTTTCCGATTTTTTTTTTTTTTATGCCTCCATTGTCATAGTTTTTGTCCCAGTTATTGGTGCAAAAAAAGCGCCAGGGAAGGTCGGAGGGGAATCAAATTTTTAGTGAGTTTGCCACGTGGTGTTCGACTGGAATCGAACATCTCGAATAGCCTGATATCCGATTGAACATGTACTCGATCGAATGCTGTTCGCTCATCTCTACTTCCTATATATTTCCTTTTACTTATGAAGCCATTTTTGGCATTGGCTCAAAAAAACCCCACAAAATCTTTTACACAATGTGAAGCCTCAACCTTCTATAATTTTTGTTATATTTTAATACATTAAAATTTGCCACTTTTCGTTTCTGTGCCTAGTTGTGGTGCATTCATTTTGCGCAGGATGCGTATCACGAGCCTCACTATTCTGCTTATTATGTCCTCGCCACCCATCTAAACTCTGATTTTATGTGCAAGACTTTTATTCAGAATAAAGTATTATGAATGTGAATGTCAGTTCTGCAACATCACATTGCTATTTTTTAGCTGTAGAGTAACGCAGACATAAATAACATTGTAGTTTTCCAGATGGTAGCTGGTATTTACAATATGAAATCATAAATATGCAATTCAATCATGTCTCACTCCGATGCCTGGAATAATAAAATATTATGACAGTTGAAAGTCAGTGATAGTAATCACAAAGAATTTCATGGGAGTTGTCCTGAACTTTTACTACTATATGGAACGTATGGCTTTATGGTACCAGTTAACCAGGGAGACTTAAAGGGGTTTTTCCGGGCAGAAAATCTTTTTTTTTATAGTGTTAGTAATGGGTTAATAAGTACACCCATATACGTGTAGCAGTGTTTGGAGTGATTTCTGGGTGTCTCTGGCTGCTGCTGTTATTCTCTCCCTTTGTTTACATGGTGTTAGCTTCCTGCTGTGCAGCTTCCTGTGTAGCTACTGCATTAATTTCCTCTCACTCAGCTCCTCCCTCCTCTCTCACTTGATTACAAAACCCTCCGTATCTTTAATTCTAGCCCCTCCCACACTCACTGTCTCACTAAGCCTAGCCCCTCCCATTCTCAGTGACTAGCAATCCCCGCCCATTACTATGAGAAACTGATTGGCAATCATTTGTATTTGCCAAAGTACATTGACCGCATATAGTTAAGTTAATATTACTGTTTAGTTAGTTGCTCAGACGAGCAGGTTTTTATTTTGTTTTTGCCTGAAGATAAGGCTGTATTTTGTTTTGTTTATTTTGTGCCTGAAGTCAAGGTTTATTTATTTTCCTGTTTTGTTTTTTTTTCTAAATAAACCAGTTTGCTGCACATTTTGCATCCCTGTCTTGACTGTTTGGGTCTGCACCACTGCTTCTACCGAGCTAGCTTCCCTACAGTATATAATGTTTATAAAGTACATATACATATGCTAAGGATAGGCTATTAATATTGTTAAACTGGAAAATCCTTTAACATTCAGTTTGTATTGTCTTATTTTAGTACATCCTATGAAACACTTTGACCTCAAGTTGAAAGTTGTAAAACATATTAATATTTGTCTGGTTTATTGGAGACGGCTAAAAATGCGTAATGCAAAGGATTCTAGAAAGAAGTCAAATATAGTACTTTTGATACCAATTTATGGGTACGAACATTCAGTTACATTGAGCCAAAGCTAGAGGCAGCTGGCGTTGCTTTATGTGGCAAGATCCTCTGTGTTACAGCCAGGCAAAAAGTCAATCTTTCACAGACGGCAAAAAATAGACAAAGATCAGTAACAAAAAGGGCTAGCTAACTAAATATTTTTGTGATAGCGCAATCAGGGAAAATTGGACTATTAGCACAATTTCCTGCAATTATGAGGGAAAGTCATTAGTAAGTCAGGCCCTTTGTCTTTTACAATATATATGAAATTATATAGTGCTGAGACAATATAAGCACTTCACAAAAGTTTAAAAGGCTTGCTATTTAAAGCTCTTCTTCTTTGTCTTTCGTGTATTGGAAGATTCTAATTTTATTTGGAATTTTAAATCACGTTTGTTTTTTAAATGAACTTCCTTTGGCGGAGTATATTACCAGGTACAACCACTCGGCGCTTATATCTTCTCAGCCTCTAATCTATTACAATTACTTTTATTATCTCAATTGAACCTTTACCCTGTAGAGTCTTCAAGTATGAGCACAATATGGTATAACCCTTCTGTGCCTTTACAGTCCATCCATAGATTAATTGTTGATCCAAATACAGCACTGTACATGTATACCAAGCCATTTAATGTGTTCATGTTAATTCATATTGTACACGAGAAATGTATAGTAATTGTGGCTGTGGTTTATATCCTATGAGCTTATGCATCAGGATTCCCTTTGTGAAGATATATGGATTTTCTGGTATTGGGAAGTTTTTTTTTTTCTATTATTCGCAGGATAAGTCTTCATCATTGGTATGAGATTGGTCACCACTAGAGATGAGCGAACACTAAAATGTTCGAGGTTCGAAATTCGATTCGAACAGCTGCTCAATGTTCGTGTGTTCGAACGGGTTTCGAACCCCATTATAGTCTATGGGGAACAGATACTCGTTAAGGGGGAAACCCAAATCCGTGTCTGGAGGGTCACCAAGTCCACTATGACACCCCAGGAAATGATGCCAACACCTCTGGAATGACACTGGGACAGCAGGGGAAGCATGCCTGGGGGCATCTAACACACCAAAGACCCTCTATTACCCCAACATCACTGCCTAACAACTACACACTTTCCACATTCAAAAAAACCTCTATCAAAGTGGGAAAATACCTGGAAACCTTCTTTACTCCCCAAATGGATGGACACAAACCCCAATTTAAGCTCAACAAACAGTAACAACCACCCCTTTAAATCACGTTCCCCATGACAACCACAAATGGAATAGGCAATGGGAATTCCAAAAGCCCTCACCCTTAACTGTCATTGTGTGTGTGTGTGTGTGTGTGTGTGTGTGTGTGTGTGTGTGTGTGTGTGTGTGTGTGTGTGTGTGTGTGTGTGTGTGTGTGTGTGTGTGTGTGTGTGTGTGTGTGTGTGTGTGTGTGTGTGTGTGTGTGTGTGTGTGTGTGTGTGTGTGGTAAGACCTTCCAAAATTCACTTTTCTAGCCCTTAACATGAGCCCTTCCAAACAAAGTTACATGACCTTAAGCTGAGCTACCAGCAGAGATTGAGGCCCTTGGCATGAGTAGAGCCTTGCACCAGCAGTGTTTTTGGCACTTAGGGTGAGTTGAGCCTTGTACCAGCGTGTGTCCCTTAACATCAGGCGGGCCCTAAGTTCTGCGCTTTGCACAAAAGTTCCACATTAACTAGGCTGAATGGTACAAAGATTAGTAGGCCCGAGAACCAGGAACAGGTCTTGCAATGGCTGTCGGATAACGCTTAAAGCACATTGTCCACCAGCCAGTCAGCCTCTACCTCCTCTTACCCAACAGTCTTGTCCTCCTTCCACCCAAAATTCCCAATCTTCTCAGAACAATAACCCCAACTGTCCCTGCTCCCCAGAGCTGTTCTCCCTTCCTTTGACTGTACCGCAACCTGCCCCTCCATTTCGCGATTCCACGGACCTAACAGACGAGTATCTGTGTCCAGATGCTCAAACACTAGAGTCTCCTCCATTCCATCTCCGGTCGATTTGGTGGCGGATGACCAGCAACCCACCCTCATCGACGACGATGAGACGCAGTTGCTGTCAGGGCAGCCAGTTGACATGCGCATTGTGCAGGAGGAGGAGGCGAGACAGGAGTTGGAAGAGGAGGTGGTGGACGACGAGGACACCGACCCCACCTGGACAAGGCAGATGTCAAGCTGGGAAAGTAGTGTGGATGTTGAGGCAGGTGCAGCACCAAAAAGGGTAGCTAGAGGCAGAGACATGTCCAGAGGCAGAGGTCAGCTGCTTTGCCGAAGCCAGGCCAGACCCGGAATGTCCGAAGATGTTCCCTTTTGTACCCAGCCCAGAAAAACTCCCCCATCGAGGGCACGTTTCTTGAAGGTGTAGAGTTTTTTCAAGGAATGCGCCGAGGACAGATATAGTGTCGTCTACACAATTTGCCTCTCGAAATCGAGTAGGGGCCCTGAGAAGAGCAACCTGTCCACCACTTCAATGCACCGTCATTTGGAATCCAAGCAATGGAATCAGTGGCAGGCAGCAACGGCAGGACAAACGTCGCCCGCCGTTCATGCCACTGCCTCTGCTCACAGTGCTGGCGATGCACTCCAGAGGACGAGCCAGGACATCACTTCATCTGCCTCCGCCACTTTGTTGACTTCTCCCTCATCCTCCCCTGTTTCTGTCTTATCTCCTTCTCCTGCACCATCAAAGGCACCATCAGGCGCTTCTTTACAACAACCCACCATCTCTCAGACATTGGAGCGCCGGCAGAAATACACCGCTAACCACCCACCCACGCAAGCCTAGAACGCCAACATCGCTAAACTGCTGGCCCAGGAGAGGTTGGCGTTCCGGCTTGTTGAAACTCCCGCCTTCCCGGACCTGATGGCAACTGTGGCACCTCACTATGCCGTCCCTAGCCGTCTCAACTTCTCCCGGTGTGGCGTCCCCGCCTTGCACCAGCACGTGTCACTCAACATCAGGTGGGCCCTTAGTTCCGCGCTTTGCTGCAAGGTCCACTTGACCACCGACACTTGGACAAGCGCCTGTGGTCAGGGATGCTGCAGTGCTTATCTTTAATGACAGGCAGGGTGAATGTGGTGGAGTCTGTTCCCCGGGTGCAAACTGGGGTGGCCTATCTCCTCTCCCAGGCCAAAATTCATGGCAGGAGTAGACTGAAACCCTACGACGCTGCAACCTCCACCACAGCTACTAGCGGCAAACGCTAAAACACTGGTGTGGGGAGACGTCAGCAGGCGGTGTTGAAGCTCATCAGCTTGGGGGACAGACAGCACAGTGCCTCCGAGGTCAGGGATGCCATCCTGGCTGAGATGGCATTTTTTTTTCCCTGCTACACCTGGGGCCTGGCATTTTTACGCCTGTGATAATGGCTGGAACCTGGTAGCGGCTCTGGAGCTTGCCAGCCTCCAACACGTTCCATGTTTGGCCCACGTCTAACCTAGTGGTGCAAAGTTTTTTAAAAACATACCCAAATGTACCGAAGCTACTGTTGAAAATGCGGCGCTTGTGCGCCCACTTTTGCAAGTGCACAGGAGTCGCTGCTAGCCTAAAAACACTCTAGCAAGGCCTACATCTGTCCAAACACAGGCTGTTGTCCGTCATTCACACACGCTAAAACCCTACAATACCATATCTTGAGCAGGGTGTGTGAGCTGCACAGACCTTTGATGGAGTTCCATCTACAAAACCCAAGGGTTCCTCAAAGTCAGCAACCAAAGTTTCTGCACCATGAGTTTCCAGGGGTGGCAGAGTTATGGCTAGGGGAAGAGGCATGGATAGGGATGATGTCTAGGGGCAAAAGCAGTGTGGATGTGGAGGCAAGCTAAGCAGGAAAAACTGGGGGTACAAGCTAAGGCATGGACTGGGGTGATGTCTAGGGGCAAAAGCAGTGTGGATGTGGAGGCAAGCTAAGCAGGAAAAACTGGGGATACAAGCTAAGGCATGGACTGGGGTGATGTCTAGGGGCAAAAGCAGTGTGGATGTGGAGGCAAGCTAAGCAGGAAAAACTGGGGGTACAAGCTAAGGCATGGACTGGGGTGATGTCTAGGGGCAAAAGCAGTGTGGATGTGGAGGCAAGCTAAGCAGGAAAAACTGGGGGTACAAGCTAAGGCATGGACTGGGGTGATGTCTAGGGGCAAAAGCAGTGTGGATGTGGAGGCAAGCTAAGCAGGAAAAACTGGGGGTACAAGCTAAGGCATGGACTGGGGTGATGTCTAGGGGCAAAAGCAGTGTGGATGTGGAGGCAAGCAAAGCAGGGAAAATGGTGGCTAGAGGCAAAGGGATGTCCATAGGCAGCAAGGGCAAAGATGCAAAACTCTCCCGTTTCAAGAATTTTCCTGACTTGTTTCCCCACAAAACATTCCTGGGAGGAGGGCTGAAACACCACCCTCCTCCTCCTCCGCTGTTAGATTTACCCCAGCTACGAGCTGAAAACGCTGCAACACTGGTGTGGGGAGACGTCAGCAGGCTGGGCTGAAGCTCATCAGCTTGGGAGACGGACAGCACACTGCCTCTGAGGTCAGGGATGCCATCCTGGATGAGATGGCAATTTGTTTATCCCCGCTGCCCCTGGGGCCAGGTTTTTTAGCTTGTTGGAGGGCTCTGGAGCTTGCCAGCCTCCAACACGTTCCATGCCTGGCCCACATGTTCAATGTAGTGGTGCAATGATTTTTAAAAACATACCCCAAATTAGCTGAGCTAAGGGTGAAAGTGCGGCACTTGGACACCCACTTTCCCAAGTCTACAGTACCTGGAGCTAGCCGCAATACACTCCAGCAAGGCCTACATCTGCCTGAAGCACCTACTGTTGTGCGAGGTCACCACACGCTCTAACCCTAGATACCGTATGTTCAGCAGGGTGTGTGAGCAGCAGAGACCTTTGATGGAGTACCAGCTACAAAACCCAAGGGTTCCTCAGAGTCAGCTCCCTCACTTTCTGCACCATGAGTTTCCATGGGTGGCAGACTTATGGCTAGAGGCACAGGCATGGATAGGGGTGATGTGTAGGGGCAAAAGCAGTGTGGATGTGGAGGCAAGCTAAGCAGCAAAAACTGGGGGTACAAGCAGCCGGTGACATCATCACTGACAAGCACAGCTGTCTGTCAGCTGACAGGCTGACTTTCACCAAAATGAACAGACAATGGATAGACTCATCATATACATGTCAGTTACATGACAAATTTAGTGCAATTTGCAAGTCCAAGATGGTTTGGAGATCTGCGGAGAGGAATCTCACCACCTCTTGCGGGTGCCATCATTTGGAAGGCAAGCCCTGGGCTCAGTGGGTGAGAGCAAGCGCAGGATAATCGTCGTTTGGCCTGGCGGCCACTGCCTCTTCCACTGTTGACAGGGCTGGCGCTGCAGTCCAGACCAGGAGCCAGGACACCTCCACATCTGCCTCTGACACTTTGGGGAGTTCACCCTTATCCTCACCTTTTCCTGCCATTTCTCCTTTTGCCCGCGCCATCATGCGCCTCTTCCCAGCAACTCCCCATCTCCCAAGCCTTTCATTTCATGCTAAAGTACAGCGCAACCCACCCACATGCCCAAGGCTTCAACGGCCTCATCTCAAGAAATCTGGCCCAGGAGATGTTGGAATCCCGGCTGGGGGACACTCTGCCCTTTTTGGGCAGAGTGTCTACTGCGCCACCGCACTGTGCCGTCCACACCAGCACTTTCCCCCAAACATGAGGCGGTCCCTAAATTCAGCGCTTAGCCCTAAAGTTCCATGTGACCAGTTACGAATGGACAAGTGCATGCGGACAGGGACGCTACCTTTCAATTTGGGCACAGTGGTTGAATGTAGTTGAGGCGTGGACCGGGTCGCAAAATGTGGTGGCCTGACTTGTCTCCCCACACAACATTCCTGGGAGGAGGGCTGAAACACCACCCTCCTCCGCTGTTAAATTGACCCCAGCTACGAGCTGGAAACGCTGCAACACTGGTGTGGGGAGACGTCAGCGGGCCGTGCTGAAGCTCATCAGCTTGGGGGCCAGACAGCACACTGCCTACAAAGTGAGTCATGCCATCCTCGATGAGACGGCAATGTGGTTTTTGCCACTGCACCTGGGCCCAGGCATGTTGTCATGTGTGATAATGGCCGTAACCTGGGATTGGCTCTGTAGCTTGGCAGCCTGCAACATATTCCATGCCTGGGCCACGTTTTTAACTCATTGCTGCTAATCTTTTGAAAAAGGTACCCCAATGTTCCTGAGCTACTGGTGAAAGTGTGGCGCTTGTGCGGATAGTTTTTAAAGTGTATAGTTGCCGCTGCTAGCCTCTATGCACTCCTACAACGCCTGTACCTGCTGGAACAACGGCTGTTGTGCGACGTCTCCACACTGCTGGCACTAAACATATCATGTGTTGAGCAGAGTGTGTGAGCAGCACAGACCTTTGATGTAGTTCCAACTCCAAAACCCTCGGGTTCGTCAAAGTCAACTCCCTCAGTTGCTCAACCATGAGTGGCCATGGGTGGCAGACTTATGTGAAATCCCATCCCATCCATTGCACTGGACACGAAACATTAGCATGCGCTCAGCACAACTTCGGATATGGCAGATGCGTTAAGCAGGGTGCAGGGTACAACACAGACCAGGCCCGAGCACCAGGAACAGGTGTTAGAAATACTGCAGCATCTGCCATTTCCTTCCAATTTTGGGGTTTTGGACCCGCCACCGACTTGTCTGGACCTAAGTGGGGATCATGAGACACAGTTGCCATCAAGGCAAGCTGTGGTCATGTGCGGTTTGCAGTAAGGGGGCAGTGCGCAATTGGAAGAGGAGTTGGTGGATGACGAGGCCACCGACCCCACATGGACAGGGGTGATGTCTAGGGGCTAAAGCAGTGTAGATGTAGAGGGAAGCTAAATCAACAAAAAACCTGGGTAGAAGCAAAGGCATAAACTGGGGTGATGTTTAGGGGTGAAAGCAGAGTAGATGTGGAGGGAAGCTAAGCAGCAAAAACAGTGGGTAGAAGCAAAGGCATGCAAAACTCTACCCTGTTGGAAGACTTATTCCTAGGTCTGGAACACGTTAATGGCCCCCCTGGACAAATTACTGCCACTCAGGGGCCTAGTGTCACCAGGAGGGACAAGTATAGGCGCATGTTGTGGGAATACCTGGCCGACACCAGCTCTGTCCTCTCCGATCCCTCTGTGCTCTACAGCCTAAACTTATTTTCTCATCTTTTTTTCTGAACTGCACATCTCTTGCCTGCTTCCTTTGGGATCTTAGAAATGGTGGTCCACTTCCACAGATGGTAACTTCAATAGACAGTGTAACGGGAGTAGCTGAGGGATCGCTGTCTTAACCACTTTTTGGCACAAAATTAACTTCCAAAGCCAAATATGGTGCAAGTATATGATGCAAGGACACCTACACACCTATCTATGACACATTGGGGAGTTCACCCTCATGCGCCCTTTTGGCCTGCACCATCATGCGCCTCTTCCCAGCCACTCCACATTTCCCAAGCTTTTCATTGCAGGCAGAAGTACAATACAACCCACCCCCATGCCCAAGCCTGTAACAGCCTCATCGATAAACTGCTGGCCCTGGAGATGTTGGTGTTTGTTTATGCTTCTGGAGACCCAGGCCTTCCGTCAGCAGATGGCAGCTGGGGCACCTCCCTATGCTGGGCCTAGCCGTTACTACTTCTCTTGGTGTGCTGTCTCTGCCTTGCGCCTGCATGTGTCCCATAACATCAGTCGGGCCCAGAGCTCTGCGCTTTGCTGCAAGGTCCACTTGACCACCGACACATGGACAAGCGCCTGTGGTCAGGGATGCTGCAGTGCTTATCTTTAATGACAGGCAGGGTGAATGTGGTGGAGTCTGTTCCCCGGGTGCAAACTGGGGTGGCCTATCTCCTCTCCCAGGCCAAAATTCATGGCAGGAGTAGACTGAAACCCTACGAAGCTGCAACCTCCACCCCAGCTACTAGCGGAAAACACTGTAACACTGGCATGGGGAGATGTCAGTAGGCCGTGCTGAAACTGATCAGCTTGGGGGACAGACAGCACAGTGCCTCCGAGGTCAGGGATGCCATCCTGGCTGAGATGGCATTTTTTTTTCCCTGCTACACCTGGGGCCTGGCATTTTTGCGCCTGTGATAATGGCTGGAACCTGGTAGCAGATCTGGAGCTTGCCAGACTCAAACACGGTCCACGCATGGCCCACGTTTTCCAACTTGTTGGTGCCATGTTTCTTTGAAACCTACACCATTGTGCCTGATATACAGGTCAAAGTGGGGCCATTTTCGTAAGTGAGAACTAGCCTCTGCTAGGCAGAAAACATTCAGAGCACACTCCTCTCATCTTCGCACCGTTGGCTGGCGGAGGAAGACGAGGGGGTTGGAGTGGCATCTGATGTCCCTATCCCACACGAGGCTAGAGGGTGCACTTCAGTGCATCCCATTGCTTCACCACAAATGGTGTGAAGGGGAGTGGAAAATGGAGGAAATGGAGAGTGACCCTTACAGTTGGGGCCAGCAAAGGCATGCCAAGTAACACACTGGCACACATGGCTGACTTCATCTTGGGTTGCTTTTCAACACATATTTCACATCATGAAGAACAAATAATACTGGATTTTTTCAAGCCTCGAACCCCGGTCTAGGTCTAATGTCTGTTCCTTTCTTATATTAGGGGAGAGGGAAAAAAAAATACTTCAGTGATACGTTTAGCGTACATAGACTGACTATTAATGTGTATCCCACTTAGTGTTGTTAGGGTTACACACCGTCACAACCTGGCTAAAGCTTCTATAGCTGTTAATAAAGTCAACATAACTTTACGGTATCCAAAAAGACAGCTGGTACCGACAGAGAGCAAGACAAATGTCACCCAAAGCTGTGAGCTCTGAACACCCACAGTGACTTTGGCGTCATCATCATTATAAGGGACCGGGTGGTAATAAATAACTTGGCAGTGCCTAAAACCCAAAAAGCTTATACAACTATATTTACATTAAGATACACAAATGAAACTTTTCAGTAGCATGTCATGAGACAAGCTGATAAGCTCTTCCTTTGTGCAGTGCTATTTGAAAGTTAAACGCTGCCTTTATTTTAATTCTGGAGAAGGTGCAGACATTAGATTTAGAACATGTTGTCTTCATTGTCCAAATCCTCTATATAGGTAACGTGTTTTTCGGGCCGAGCTGTCTGGGAACGAGCTGGTGCAGCACTGACAACCTGGGTGAATATGGCAAGAGCCTGAGATGTAGGGTGAATGAATCCCCAAATTATTTGTGGAATTCCCAGTGAGACAATGGCACTGTATACCAGTATTAAAAATTGTGGGTGCACATAACCCCCATATATTCTTTGAATTCCCAGTCAGACAATGGCACTGTATACCAGTATTAAAAATTGTGGGTGCACATAACCCCCATATATTCTTTGAATTCCCAGTGAGACAAAGGAACTGTATAGCAGTATTAAAAATTGTGGGTGCACGTAACCCCCATATATTCTTTGAATTTCCAGTCAGACAATGGCACTGTATACCAGTAGTAAAAATTGTGGGTGCACATAACCCCAATATATTCTTTGAATTCCCAGTCAGACAATGGCACTGTATACCAGTATTAAAAATTGTGGGTGCACATAACCCCCATATATTCTTTGAATTCCCAGTCAGACAATGGCACTATATACCAGTAGTAAAAATTGTGGGTGCACATAACCCCAATATATTCTTTGAATTCCCAGTCAGACAATGGCACTGTATACCAGTATTAAAAATTGTGGGTGCACATAACCCCCATATATTCTTTGAATTCCCAGTCAGACAATGGCACTGTATACCAGTATTAAAAATTGTGGGTGCACATAACCCCCATATATTCTTTGAATTCCCAGTCAGACAATGGCACTGTATACCAGTATTAAAAATTGTGGGTGCACATAACCCCCATATATTCTTTGAATTCCCAGTGAGACAAAGGAACTGTATAGCAGTATTAAAAATTGTGGGTGCACGTAACCCCCATATATTCTTTGAATTCCCAGTCAGACAATGGCACTGTATACCAGTAGTAAAAATTGTGGGTGCACATAACCCCCATATATTCTTTGAATTCCCAGTCAGACAATGGCACTATATACCAGTAGTAAAAATTGTGGGTGCACATAACCCCAATATATTCTTTGAATTCCCAGTCAGACAATGGCACTGTATACCAGTAGTAAAAATTGTGGGTGCACATAACCCCCATATATTCTTTGAATTCCCAGTGAGACAAAGGAACTGTATAGCAGTATTAAAAATTGTGGGTGCACGTAACCCCCATATATTCTTTGAATTCCCAGTCAGACAATGGCACTGTATACCAGTATTAAAAATTGTGGGTGCACATAACCCCCATATATTCTTTGAATTCCCAGTCAGACAATGGCACTATATACCAGTAGTAAAAATTGTGGGTGCACATAACCCCAATATATTCTTTGAATTCCCAGTCAGACAATGGCACTGTATACCAGTATTAAAAATTGTGGGTGCACATAACCCCCATATATTCTTTGAATTCCCAGTCAGACAATGGCACTATATACCAGTAGTAAAAATTGTGGGTGCACATAACCCCAATATATTCTTTGAATTCCCAGTCAGACAATGGCACTGTATACCAGTATTAAAAATTGTGGGTGCACATAACCCCCATATATTCTTTGAATTCCCAGTCAGACAATGGCACTGTATAGCAGTAGCAAAAATTGTGGGTGCACGTAACCCCCATATATTCTTTGAATTCCCAGTCAGACAATGGCACTATATACCAGTATTAAAAATTGTGGGTGCACATAACCCCCATATATTCTTTGAATTCCCAGTCAGACAATGGCACTGTATAGCAGTAGCAAAAATTGTGGGTGCACGTAACCCCCATATATTCTTTGAATTCCCAGTCAGACAATGGCACTATATACCAGTATTAAAAATTGTGGGTGCACATAACCCCCATATATTCTTTGAATTCCCAGTGAGACAATGGAACTGTATAGCAGTATTAAAAATTGTGGGTGCACGTAACCCCCATATATTCTTTGAATTCCCAGTCAGACAATGGCACTGTATACCAGTATTAAAAATTGTGGGTGCACATAACCCCCATATATTCTTTGAATTCCCAGTGAGACAATGGAACTGTATAGCAGTATTAAAAATTGTGGGTGCACGTAACCCCCATATATTCTTTGAATTCCCAGTCAGACAATGGCACTGTATACCAGTAGTAAAAATTGTGGGTGCACGTAACCCCCATATATTCTTTGAATTCCCAGTCAGACAATGGCACTATATACCAGTATTAAAAATTGTGGGTGCACATAACCCCCATATATTCTTTGAATTCCCAGTCAGACAATGGCACTGTATACCAGTAGTAAAAATTGTGGGTGCACATAACCCCCATATATTCTTTGAATTCCCAGTGAGACAATGGCACTGTATACCAGTAGTAAAAATTGTGGGTGCACGTAACCCCCATATATTCTTTGAATTCCCAGTCAGACAATGGCACTATATACCAGTATTAAAAATTGTGGGTGCACATAACCCCCATATATTCTTTGAATTCCCAGTCAGACAATGGCACTGTATACCAGTAGTAAAAATTGTGGGTGCACATAACCCCCATATATTCTTTGAATTCCCAGTCAGACAATGGCACTGTATACCAGTATTAAAAATTGTGGGTGCACATAACCCCCATATATTCTTTGAATTCCCAGTGAGACAAAGGAACTGTATAGCAGTATTAAAAATTGTGGGTGCACATAACCCCCATATATTCTTTGAATTCCCAGTGAGACAATGGCACTGTATAGCAGTAGCAAAAATTGTGGGTGCACGTCACCCCAATATATTCTTTGAATTCCCAGTCAGACAATGGCACTATATACCAGTAGCAAAAATTGTGGGTGTATATAGCCCCAATTCTATTGCTAGGGGACTTGCAGGGTATTTCTGAGGTGAAGGTGGGGGGGCACACCGTTGGAACGGGGATTTGGGGTGTATATATGGGGTATACGGGAATACACTGTCAGTGTGTTCCATTCAGGATCCTGGGAAAGCTGGGTTGCGGCGATTGAGCCCGTCAGTGCCACGTTACACTGACAAGCTTCTCCCTGGAATTGAAGTTATATGTAAGCCCAATATATTCTTTGAATTCCCAGTGAGACAATGGCACTATATGGCAGTAGCAAAAATAGTGGGTGTATATAGCCCCAATCCTATTGCTAGGGGACTTGCAGGGTATTTCTGGGGTGAAGGTGGGGGGGCACACCGTTGGAACGGGTATCGGGGGTATATATCGGGTATACGGGAATACACTGACAGTGTATTCCATTCAGGATCCTGGGAAAGCTGGGTTGCGGCGATTGAGCCCGTCAGTGCCACGTTACACTGACAAGCTTCTCCCTGGAATTTAGCTCTTATAAGAGCTGTTGGTTGTCTTCTCCTTCCTATCCTAGCCTGTCCCTGCCTACCCAGAATCTAAGCCCTAGCTAACTGGACGGAAACCTCCGTCCTCGGTGAATTGCAAGCTCAGAATGACGCGAAGCTGGGCGGCGCTGTTCTTTTAAATTAGAGGTCACATGTTTTCGGCAGCCAATGGGTTTTGCCTACTTTTTTCAACGTCACCGGTGTCGTAGTTCCTGTCCCACCTACCCTGTGCTGTTATTGGAGCAAAAAAGGCGCCAGGGAAGGTGGGAGGGGAATCGAGTAATGGCGCACTTTACCACGCGGTGTTCGATTCGATTCGAACATGCCGAACAGCCTAATATCCGATCGAACATGAGTTCGATAGAACACTGTTCGCTCATCTCTAGTCACCACCTCTGCCAACTCCCATTCAATGTGTCCTTTAATAGGTGTCACTCCACTATTCCACTTATCCACTCTTCGTGGCTGCCTCCAGCTCTGGAACTATATATTATATGACTATATATACTATAGCTTTATACCCTCTGTGTGGACCATGCTCACATACTACAGTTTTGTTGTTATTCAAGTGACTAGTACCAGAGCTGCAGTACTTTGACACAGCCATTATGCGAAGGCTCCATATACTGTATAATTCTGTCTCCCGAGGAAGTTGTGAATGGCTTGTCAGTGGAGGATTCGGGTGTTAGAACCCCACTTAATTGATTAAGAAGACCCTCCCAGGATCCGAAAAGTGTTGTCCTAGATATATAAAAATTGAATAAGATACTATTTGAAACTAAGAAAAAAAATAACACTTTTGAATGTTGTGCCTTTTCATATCTACCACTCCCATCCTCACTATTTGTGGTCCTTGCCACATCTGAAGTAATGCTCCAGTTGTTGTTATGTGATCGTTGTAGCAAATCACTGGCTTTATTGGTCACTGGTTTTATTTGGAAACAGCACATGACTAGAGATGAGCGAGTAGTACTCGATCGAGTAGGTGTTCGATTGAATACTACGGTATTCGAAATACTCGTACTCGATCGAGTACTACTAGCTGTTCGAAGTTAAGATTCGATGCAGAACCAGCGTTGATTGGTAGAATGCTATACATTGCCAATCAACGCTGGTTCTTCTCTTACCTTTAGAAGTCTTCTCCCTGCGCAGCGTCCCCGCGTCCTCTTCCGGCTCTGCATTCACTCTGCTTAGGCATCGGGCCTGGGCAGAGCCGACTGCGCATGTCCACGCAGGCGCGGGCATGCGCAGTCGGCTCTGCCTAGGCCCAATGCCTAGCAGAGTGAATTCAAGGCCGGAAGAGGACGCGGGGACGCTGCGCAGGGAGAAGAATGCAGCCCGACCCTCACTCATGGACTTGGTAAGTAGAATTTGATCGAATATTGCGTACCCCTGAAACGAGCATTTACCCCCATAGACTATAATGGGGTTCGAAACCCGTTTGAACAGTCGAACAGTGTGCTTCTGTTCGAATCGGATTTCGAACCTCGAACATTTTAGTGTTCGCTCATCTCTACATATGACTACTAAGGGCAATGATTGGCTAAAACAGTCATATGACAATGAAGAGGACATCAACTCTTCTAGTACTCTTAGTGAGTAGTGTTTTTTTATGTTTCTACTAATTCCTGTCTTCAATTTTTATATATACTTTGGAGAACCTCCTTATAGAGAACCTTTCACAATCTCCACCAGCTCTAGTTTCATCCTTTAATAGCCACAGTATCATTGATTTTGGCACATTTACAATTTTTTCTCTATTCCCACCATTCCTGAGCAATCAGTGCTGTTAGTTTTTCCATTTAGGTCCCTAGTGTCAAATGAGTGGTGTCAGGTTGGAGCAGACAAGGAGACATGTTTCTGAACTATCTGACACTTTCCAATCTGAGGAAGATAGAGTAGGAGCTCTGAATTATTCTCTTCTGCTTGCTCTGATCCAGGACCACCCACTTGACATTAGTGAGACTAATTAGCATATTAGGCACCAAAACTAACTGCTCTGATTGTTTGGGAATAGTGGAGGCTGTGCTGGAATTAGTAGAACAATGTCTATTAATGTTTGCAAAGAGTCACACTTGCGAGAAGTGGTAGAAATTTCTCCTTAAATCACAATTATGGTATTACATGTTATTGCTATCTTCAAAAAATTCTCAAAGGCATAATATGGGATATTTCGAATTTACATATTGGTTCACATAGAGCAGATGTAGTGCATATTCCATTGACTTCCCATACATATGAATGAGTTTTGCCAAGACCACAATGCACATGATAAAGACAACGTCATTCAGATTTATGGAATGGATTTCTAGCTGCTGAAATTTGCTTGTGTGAGCATTCTTATAAAGATGTCTCAGGTATCTGTGACATTTCTCTAAAGAACCATCATAAGATCATTATACGAGTCTATGAATTCTGAGGCTTCTCAATAACTGGAGTAAGAAGTATAATGGATACTTTCCAGTGCAAATATACCACATACAGTGCAGCCCCTTGTACATGAGTGTGGAGACCACTAATACTTCACTTCTGCACACTTTATGGAAGAACCTCTTTTGTCCAATTGAGGAATATTAGCGGAAAGAGCCATATCATTATACCATGCTGGAAATGACTCCAGGCGGGAACTCTTCATGCCAAGCTTTGTACATTATATTCTGTCTTTCTATGGGTCTTGTACCTAATTGGGTGCATACATTAAGAATTTAGAGATGATCCAATCTACAGTTCTGATCACTCTTATAGGTACCATGTGTCTTGGATATACTGTTTTTTGTAGATTGTGGGTGATTATTATGGTCAATCTTTACATTGAAAGAGCTGCTGATTTTCCCAAGGTTCATGCCATGTAGAGAACCGCAGCTCAGATCTTTTCAAGTGAAAAATTAGGCTAGTTTGCCATTTTTGGGGTGGTGGTTACCTCTGTAGAAAGTCATTGATCTCTTTTCCTTATTCCTTAGCACATAATGTATATATTATTATCACTTTCTCACACTAAATAAAGAATTACAAAAAAAATTGTGATCCAATAAAGGGGACTGTGCATATTAGATTGATGTCATTTAAAGGTACATATGGCTTCTTTTACTGGGGTAAGACACCCCTTTAAGTTCCTCAGACTTATGAAATCTTAATGAGGACTTTTCATGTCCTCTGGGCACATGCGGTGTGATACACTGCTAGAAAGCCAACAGTGCGAGGGGGGAGCAGGGGAGCATTCATTACCACCCAACGATGACGCTGAGTGGTGAGGAATGCCTTCCCAGTACTTGTCTATGCATATGTACTATCAGGAATAGGTGGTAGGTGTTCCTCACCACTCAGCATCTTCGCTGGGCTGTAACGAATGCTCCCCCTCTCACAGTACAGTGCAATAGACGCTACTGTGAGGAAGGGCATTCCTGAGTGACTGTTAGAAACACCCTGCTGACACTGAAGAGCTACGGTAACAGCACCGATAGCTCTTCAGTGGGGGCACAGAATGGGAAAGCCGATAGTCCACTGTTTTCAGCACACTGTTGGCTTTCTAGAGGTGTATCACACTGCATGTGCCCAGAGGACATGAAAGGTCCTCTTTAACTTGACTTTGTTTACTAGTTATTTAAGATCTTGCCTTTGTTTCCAACTTGTTTCTTAAGTTACTACTCTTTTACTTTACCCAAGCCTTGCTTTTCCATGGACTACAACATCTATATTTCCACTGGTATTGTGAAGGT
Source organism: Leptodactylus fuscus (assembly GCF_031893055.1). NCBI lineage: Eukaryota > Metazoa > Chordata > Amphibia > Anura > Leptodactylidae > Leptodactylus > Leptodactylus fuscus. The sequence goes on along the minus strand of NC_134267.1, from coordinate 52,223,701 downwards.
TATAATCATGTAATGTATGAAAAACATTGTTATCCTTAAAAGCTAAATCCTAGATATAGTTGCTTATGCTTGAAACTGGTATAATGTTATATGAGAAGATGGCGCCTGCATCTAGGATGGGTGCAAGAAAAACAAATGCTTGGCTTGCTGCCAGAAGACAGCTCTCCAAGGTTAACATGCAGGACTGGGAGCAGCTGGCTATACATGGAACCGCTTAAACTTTTTCTGTTTGATTAAGATGTACTATACCAATCAAGAACAAATAAGAAAACTTACGTTGTTGTTATTTCACTTCCTTTCTCTACTACTATTTAACCCCCGTGGTCTTAAATAAAAGTACGTCAGCACACATGCCTTAGCTGAGAGAGGAATGAATACCAACATATAGAGTGGTGTGACTTCTTTACCGCCTGGCACTCAGCCTAATTAATTAGGATGACGACAGTTACCCAGGATTATTGGTCAATTAGTCATAAACACGACTCTGACCTTATCAATATCATCCAACAGTAGATCTGATCTAAGTAATGAATATGCATGTGTAAAGCTTACTGTATAGCAACCTGTGTGACAGGGTGATATAATATAGTATAGACAACTAGAGGAATGAAATAAATAAAGGAACCTGCTGGCTCAGTGTTTTATATTGAGGAGTGGGACAGTGCCCACCATAAAGGGGAAATTACATATGTAGCAAAGTTTAATGTTACAATGACTGTAATGCAAGTTCATCACACAACACAACAAAAGCCAATGAGAGAGTCTAGTTAAAGTTCTGTGTAATAGTGTAGCAAACACTTTAAGTGTCAAGTTAAAGGGGTTCCCTGGGCTAAAAATATTGATGATTTATCTTAAAGATCAGCTGGGATCTCACACCCATACCACCATGGATCAGTTGTTCTTCAGTTAATAAACAGGAAGGAAAATTGCTGTTTAGTGATCAAACCAAGTCACTGCAACATATCCACCACTGAAATAAATAGGGGATGATATGCAGTACCAGGTCTGACCACTACACAGCGATGTCTGCTTCCTCTTTCATTATCTGTATATGAGCTGCTCGGTGGGGGGGTTGGGTGTCGGACTCGGACCCCCACTAATCTGATAGTGAGGACTTATCCTTAGAATATTTTCCTCCTGGAAAGCCACTATAAGCTTTGCTACATCTGTACAAGGAGTTTATACACATAAATCAGAATATGTTATATACATCCTCATGTTGTTGAATTATTACACCATCTTATTGTTATAATAATTATTAGAGATTAGCGAGTAGTACTCGATCGAGTAGGTATTTGATCGAATACTATGGTATTCAAAATACTCGTACTCGATCGAGTACCACTCGCTATTCGAATGTAAAAGTTCGATGCAGAACCAGCATTGATTGGCCGAATGCTATACAGTCAGCCAATCAACGCTGGTTCTTCTCCTACCTTTAGAAGTCTTCTCCGTGCAGCTTCCCCGTGGCGTCTTCCGGCTCTGAATTCACTCTGCCAGGCATCGGGCCTGGGCAGAGCCGACTGCGCATGTCCGCATGTAGTGCGGTGCCTGGCAGAGTGAATGAAGAGCCGGAAGACGCCGCGGGGATGCTGCAAGGAGAAGACTGCACGGAGGATCCAGCCCGACCCTCACTCGTGGACTTGGTAAGTATAATTTGATCAAACATTGCCTACCCCTGAAATGAGCATTTTCCCCCCATAGACTATAATAGGGTTTGATATTCGATTCAAGTAGTCGAATATTGAGGGGCTACTCGAAACGAATATCGAACCTCGAACATTTTACTGTTCGCTCATCTATAATAATTATTAAGTATTATGATGTTTCTTGGGTCCGAGTCCCTTTCTACATCCTTTTCATCCTGCAAATTCCACCTCATTGCCGCACAGATAACTATAAAGTTAAGATAAAGCACAAATAAGAGAGATTAGCATAGAGTAGCTTTGATGTAGTACATGCAGTAAATGATTTGGGACCCATATGTTAAGCTGATCTCACGCTGGTCACATCACCATTATGGTAGTTACACCCTCGATGCTGTGCTTGTCATATATGTGGATCTTAGTTTTGAGGCTTTTGTGAGCTCTTGTTTTAGGTTGACTATTTGTATCCTATGATTTGTGGCGAGATAAACCTTTAGCCTAGTTGTTTATCTCATCAGTATAAAACATTGAATATGTAACCACTGTTTCATCTACTGAGCACTGCAGTTTTAATTTCTGCCCGTAAATCCTGTATGGCTGTAGTTGAATTTTTATTACTATCTTGCGCAAAGAACTACGCGGGATCCACAATGACTCCATTTGCTGCAGCGTGCATCTTTGTTTCCTTTTGTTGTGCGAAATGTTAAAGCACTTGTGCTATCAGCATGAGTATATGTTACCTCTCCGCAGCCCAGCGTACACCCTTATGCCATTTCTTATTATTAAAGCCGTAATATAACAGCTAAATAAAAGGGAGACAACCAAATGGCAGCTCCAAGTTACATGAAAAATTACTATAATCACTATTTTGGAAACACCCATCCATTGGCAAAATGGCTGATCCTCTTACAATGTGTTAGAAGAAGAGCCACTAATTAAAAAAAAATCAGAATCCGTGGGTAATCGCAAAGATTAACTCTGTCACTTTAAAAAAAAATCAAATTGATGTCCTGAAGGGAAACGCGTACTAAGCCATGTAAAGTAGCTATTATGAAAATGTTTAGCCTTTGGAATGTATTACAGGCAGCGGCTGCTTTGCCAGATTTGTCAGCCAAAAACTCACTAAGCAGATTTGTCAGTAGCTGAGGCCATAATCTGTAAAACAGACATTGGCATAGAGATTAAAGATCAAGGGAATTATATTGCTTTTGTTACTGAACACTACAATTCCTTTGTATTTCGTTTATTTTATGTGGCTTGTTACTCAAGGCAAAGATCAGAGTTTACTTGTTTAAATAAAGATGAATTCATTGAGAATGTAATTTTTTTTTTTTTTATCAAGAAAACTATATGTGATATAGAAAAACCTATGGTTTCTCTCCAACATTAAACCGGATCATTGTATCAACCCACAGATGTTAATTCCAAGGCTAAGACTTCATAATTGTAATTTAAGTTACCCTTGCCTAAGGACCTGCAATCAAATTATTAGAGTGTTGCACTGAGAGGATCTGGGTCAGAGCTGCAACTTGCAAAGGGGATTCTCTTACAAGATGAAAAAGCTCGGCTTCTCCAGAGAGACAATTGCACCATTATGGTCTTATTAAGTCCTTGATGAGATGTGATAGTGATTAGTAAGGCGACAATATTACCATGTTTATTATCTATACCATTCTTACCTATTCGAGCAATTGTTTAATTAATCTACGTAACAATAGAAAGTAGAATAATAGTAGTAATCCTTTATTGGCATTTGTGATTTCCTATGTATTAAATAAAATGTATCATTTCTCAATTGTTTTTGTATTTTCTGTAATTTATTACACTCCATTATCTACTGCTAAGAGGACCTACTCCATCTCATAGTTTGCTCCAATAAATGTTGCCCCACTGATTGTGGCACAGTTGGAATTTTATCACAAGCATTCCTGAGCAATTGGTGCTGTTACTTTAAGCAGCCAATATGCTAATTGAGCTATATGCTATCAGGTGGGTGGCCCTGGACTGGAGTAGACAGTTAGGGACTGCCCACTTGACGATAGACATCATAATTGTGTTGAAAGTAATTGCACTGATTGGTTGAGGATGGAATGGACTAGAGAACAAACTCAATCTGTGTCGGAATCAGTGGAGCAGCACTTACAGAAGAATGGAAAGAATTGGAGTTGGTGGAGGGGGTAACCTTTAATCCATTAACTGCTATGATCCCCAATTGGGGATCGGGTACTTTAACCCATCTACGAACGCCATCTGTCATTGAGGAATAGAAACAGGACATTCACATGCTCAAGCAGGATGTCGCCCATAATAGGAAACCTAAACTGATCACATGCATTGAATTGCTCACACAAGGTCATTTTTATGGTGCAGTTCCCATGTTATTGAAAAAAAAATTGGCAGTTAATAGGTTAAAGGGATTCTACCACTAAATAGCTAATTTTTCTGCTTTAGACATCGGAATAGCCTTTAGAAATTCTATTCGCCTCTTACCTTTAGATGTAGTCTCCGCGGCGCCGTTCCTTAGAAACCCCGTTTTTTACCGGTATGCTAATGAGTTCCCTCGCAGCAATGGGGTGGGCCCCAGTGCTCAAACGGCGATGGGAGCATCCCCACTGCTGCCCGAGAACTCTCAACTACATCCTCCCCTTCTCTCGTCGTCTTCCTTCTGCGTCATCTCCGATGCCTGCGCAGTCAGCTCCTCCAGCGAGACACTAGTAGAGCCGACTGCGCATGCCGGCCATATTTTCGAGGCCGTAATTGCACGCACGCGCAGTATGCTCCATAAGGTCTGTACAGCCCTCTGACGCGCGAGTGAAGTCATCCAGGCTTCGGAGGGCTGTACAGACCTTACTGAGCATGCGCAGTATGCTCTGTTTGGCGAAGACCTTGAGGAGCGTACTGCGCGTGCGCGCAATTGCGACCTTGAAAATATGGCCGCCGGCCGGCATGCGCAGTCGGCTCTACTAGTGTTTCGCTGGCAGAGCAGACTGCGCGGGTGTTGGAGATGATGCAGAAGGAAGACGAGAGAAGGGGAGGATGCAGCTGAAGAAGGAGGCGTCGCTGGAGAGAGTTCTCGAGCAGCAGTGGGGACACCCCCATCGCCGTTTGAGCGCTGGTGCCCGCCCCCATTGCAGCGAGAGAACTCATTAGCATACCGGTGAAAAATGGGATTTCTAAGGAACAGCACCGCGGAGACCACGTCTAAAGGTAAGAGATGAATAGCCTTTCTAAAGACTCTTCCGACGTCAAAGCAGAAAAAATAGCTATTTAGTGGTAGAATCCCTTTAAGGAAGCCTCAATACAAAGGAAGCTCAGTAGTCTAGGATTGTACTCTTGTTGTGCAGAGAGATGGATGACGTGCACCTTTTTACACTTGTACTTGTTGGTGCTTGAAACAGATTGCATAAAGGTAACAGTTCGGCAGTAGTAAAAAAAAAAAAAGAAAAGAAAAGGACCTAACAGCAGGATATAAAAGCTCTGAAACAGCTCATGGTCCTGAGAACTTAGCCCCCCTCACCTCCAGGGAGCAGGGAGTCATATCATATCACCCTTCTTATAATTCTAGTTAAGGAGATATATCAAGTCAGGGACCAAGGAAACGATGTGTAAACAATGGGAGAAGGCATCTTTGAAAAGTGTATAAGCAGCGTACAAGGTACTGTCATTATATTGACATCAATTTCCCTGATAGAATCCCATTAAGGGTGCATTCACACTGAGTAAACGCTAGCTTATTCTGAACGTAAAACACGTTCAGAATAAGCGGCGTCTAAAGCAGCTCCATTAATTTCTATGGGAGCCGGCATACGAGCGCTCCCCATAGAAATGAATGGGCTGCTTCTTTCACTCCGAGCAGTCCCATTGAAGTGAATGGGGAGTGCCGGCGTATACGGCAAGCTCTGCTCATGCCGGAGCGTACACGCCGGCACTCCCCATTCACTTCAATGGGACTGCTCGGAGTGAAAGAAGCAGCCCATTCATTTCTATGGGGAGCGCTCGTATGCCGGCTCCCATAGAAATGAATGGAGCTGCTTTAGACGCCGCTTATTCTGAACGTGTTTTACGTTCAGAATAAGCTAGCGTTTATTCAGTGTGAATGCACCCTAAGACTGATTTATTTTAATTTTTGTCTTTTTTAACCCTTCCTTCCTTCTGTGCCAAACTATTATGTCACCCTGATCGTATAGTTAACTTTCAGCACTGTAATAATACAGTACCATAATGCTGCAGGAACCGGAGCTGTGCCTGTGGCATTACCTCCAGCACTCAGTCGTGTTACACAGCTAGGGAGACAGGGAGGGGGTTTGAGAGAAGATTTTGGAGGTAGTGAGATGGAGGTAGTGTGAGTGAGCCTTCAAGTACTATGATGAATTGCATTTGCTAAGACAGCAGGAAGCTACACCATGTAAACAAATGCAGAAGATGCCAGGAGCTCTCAGAGAAACCCAGAAATCACTCAAAACACTGCTAAAGGTATCTGGTTGCACTTATTAACCTATTAATAGCACTAACAGACCTTTTTTAAAAATAGATTTTTTGCCTGGAAAACCACTCTAAAGTATACTTACATAGTGTAAAATGAATACTTTGAGGTGGACATCCACCATTAAAATTGGAACAATGGCAGAGGTGGTATGTACTGAATTCATTGGTAGAGAATCAAGAGACAGGGGTGAGATCAGATACACCAGGCATACCAAATCTGCCATCGTTCCTGTTGTCCAATCTTCTTTGCACAATGAAGGGGTTTCCCGAAATGTTGCTGTAATACTGTAGAACATATACTGTAATGCCATTGGATATACTGAAGTGTCATGTTTTATGTGATCTACTGGAATAAAACAATTATCCGCACACAAAGAAATCCTGGAGTGCCGCCTCAAATCCTTTACTTTACTGAATCTGATACACATATGTGACATCACCAACACAGCAAACAAGGCCCATACAATCATGTGACCACTACTGGATATCAAAGCTTGAGAGGGAGATCAGGAATTACAATTTTAAACTGACTTATTATTATGTGTGATACATTTTCTCACTCCAGGTCACCAGAGGACAGGGGTAATAAACTGCCAGTGATCACAATGTATAAACTGCCAGTGATCAGAGGAATTCAGAAAGGTGATCAAAGAAGTTTAATCAGCCTTTGTGTGGTGAGGGTGACTTATGGACCCCCAGCCTTATGAAACCACTGGTAGATGAGACCATTGTGTACCATTTAAGTTATGCCAGGACTTATGGACCCCCTAATGTTCATGGGCCCGGGTGCCCTTGTCTCTCCCACTTTAATGATTCTCAGGTTCATAGCTACTTTCTACTTTCTGGTTCCTGTGAACAGAAAATAAATATTCAGCCAATCACTGGCTCATTGACTGAGGCAGTTCAGTATTAGAGATGAGCGAACAGTGTTCTATCGAACTCATGTTCGATCGGATATTAGGCTGTTCGGCATGTTCGAATCGAATCGAACACGGCGTGGTAAAGTGCGCCATTACTCGATTCCCCTCCCACCTTCCCTGGCGCCTTTTTTGCTCCAATAACAGCGCAGGGTAGGTGGGACAGGAACTACGACACCGGTGACGTTGAGAAAAGTAGGCAAAACCCATTGGCTGCCGAAAACATGTGACCTCTAATTTAAAAGAACAGCGCCGCCCAGGTTCGCGTCATTCTGAGCTTGCAATTCACCGAGGACGGAGGTTTCCGTCCAGCTAGCTAGGGCTTAGATTCTGGGTAGGCAGGGACAGGCTAGGATAGGAAGGAGAAGACAACCACAACAGCTCTTATAAGAGCTAAATTCCAGGGAGAAGCTTGTCAGTGTAACGTGGCACTGACGGGCTCAATCGCCGCAACCCAGCTTTCCCAGGATCCTGAATGGAATACACTGTCAGTGTATTCCCGTATACCCGATATATACCCCCGATACCCGTTCCAACGGTGTGCCCCCCCACCTTCACCCCAGAAATACCCTGCAAGTCCCCTAGCAATAGAATTGGGGCTATATACACCCACTATTTTTGCTACTGCCATATAGTGCCATTGTCTGACTGGGAATTCAAAGAATATATTGGGGTTACGTGCACCCACAATTTTTACTACTGGTATACAGTGCCAGTTTCTGACTGGGAATTCAAAGAATATATTGAGGTTACAAATACCCTCATTTCTTGCTACTGCCATATAGTGCCAGTTTCTGACTGGTAATTCAAAGAATATATTGGGGTTACGTGCACCCACAATTTTTACTACTGGTATACAGTGCCATTGTCTGACTGGGAATTCAAAGAATATATTGGGGTTATAAATACCCTCATTTCTTGCTACTGCCATATAGTGCCAGTTTCTGACTGGTAATTCAAAGAATATATTGGGGTTATAAATACCCTCATTTCTTGCTACTGGTATATAGTGCCATTGTCTGACTGGGAATTCAAAGAATATATTGGGGTTACGTGCACCCACAATTTTTGCTACTGGTATATAGTGCCAATTTCTAACTGGGAATTCAAAATGCGCAAGGCTCCCGGAAAGGGACGTGGACGAGGCCGTGGGCGAGGTCGGGGGAATGGTTCTGGGGAGCAAGGTAGCAGTGAAGCCACAGGGCGTCCCGTGCCTACTCCTGTGGGGCAGCAAGCATTGCGCCACTCCACAGTGCCAGGGTTGCTTGCCACATTAACTAAACTGCAGGGTACAAACCTTAGTAGGCCCGAGAACCAGGAACAGGTCTTGCAATGGCTGTCAGAGAACGCTTACAGCACATTGTCCAGCAGCCAGTCAGACTCTGCCTCCTCTCCTCCTATTACCCAACAGTCTTGTCCTCCTTCCTCCCAAAATTCCCAAGCTTCACAGAACAATAACCCCAACTGTCCCTGCTCCCCAGAGCTGTTCTCCGCTCCTTTCATTGTCCCTCAACCTGCCTCTCCACGTCACGATTCCACGAACCTAACAGAGGAGCATCTGTGTCCAGATGCTCAAACACTAGAGTCTCCTCCATCTCCGTTCGATTTGGTGGTGGATGACCAGCAACCCACTCTCATCGACGATGATGTGACGCAGTTGCCGTCAGGGCATCCAGTTGACCGGCGCATTGTGCGGGAGGAGGAGATGAGACAGGAGTTGGAAGAGGAAGTGGTGGATGATGAGGACACTGACTCGACCTGGACAGGGGGGATGTCAATCGGGGAAAGTAGTGTGGATGTTGAGGCAAGTGCAGCACCAAAAAGGGTAGCTAGAGGCAGAGGCAGAGGTCAGCAGCTTAGGCGAAGCCAGGCCACACCCGGAATCTCCCAAGATGTTCCAGTTCGTACCCAGCCCCGAAAAACTCCCACCTCGAGGGCACGTTTCTCGAAGGTGTGGAGTTTTTTCAAGGAATGCGCCGAGGACAGATATAGTGTTGTCTGCACAATTTGCCTCTCGAAATTGATTAGGGGCTCTGAGAAGAGCAACCTGTCCACCACTTCAATGCGCCGTCATTTGGAATCCAAGCACTGGAATCAGTGGCAGGCAGCAACGGCAGGACAAAGGCCGCCTGCCGTTCACGCCACTGCCACTGCCTCTGCCACTGCCTCTGCCTCTGCCACTGCCACTGCTGACTGTGCTGGCGATGCACTCCAGAGGACGAGCCAGGACACCACTTCATCTGCCTCCGCCACTTTGTTGACTTCTCCCTCATCCTCCCCTGTTCCTGTCTTATCTCCTTCTCCTGCACCATCAAAGGCACCATCAGGCGCTTCTTTACAACAACCCACCATCTCTCAGACATTGGAGCGGCGGCAGAAATACACTGCTAACCACCCACACGCGCAAGCCTTGAACGCCAACATCGCTAAACTGCTGGCCCAGGAGATGTTGGCGTTCCGGCTTGTTGAAACTCCCGCCTTCCTGGACCTGATGGCAACTGCGGCACCTCGCTATGCCGTCCCTAGCCGTCACTACTTCTCCCGGTGTGCCGTCCCCGCCTTGCACCAGCACGTGTCACTCAACATCAGGCGGGCCCTTAGTTCCGCGCTTTGCACAAAGGTCCACTTGACCACCGACGCGTGGACAAGTGCATGCGGACAGGGACGCTACATTTCACTGACGGCACACTGGGTGAATGTAGTTGAGGCTGGGACTGCTTCCCAAACTGGCCCGGTGTACCTCGTCTCCCCGCCTAACATTCCTGGCAGGGACACGAGAAGAACACCCCCCTCCTCCTCCTCCTCTACCGCCTCCTCCTCCGCCACCGCCTCCTCCTCCGCCACCGCCTCCTCCTCCGCTGTTAGATTGACCCCAGCTACGAGTTGGAAACGTTGCAGCACTGGCGTTGGTAGACGTCAGCAGGCTGTGCTGAAGCTGATCAGCTTGGGGGACAGACAGCACACTGCCTCCGAGGTGAGGGATGCCCTCCTCGATGAGACGGCAATATGGTTTGAGCCGCTGCACCTGGGCCCAGGCATGGTCGTTTGTGATAACGGCCGGAACCTGGTAGCAGCTCTGGAGCTTGCCGGACTCCAACATGTTCCATGCCTGGCCCACGTCTTCAACCTAGTGGTGCAACGTTTCCTAAAGAGCTACCCCAATGTTCCAGAGCTACTGGTGAAAGTGCGGCGCATGTGCGCCCACTTTCGCAAGTCGACAGTAGCCGCTGCTAGCTTAAAATCTCTCCAGCAACGCCTGCATGTGCCACAACACCGGCTTTTGTGCGACGTCCCCACACGCTGGAACTCAACGTTTCAGATGTTGAATAGAGTGGTTGAGCAGCAGAGACCTTTGATGGAATACCAGCTACAAAACCCTAGGGTGCCACAAAGTCAGCTGCCTCAGTTTCTCATCCATGAGTGGCCATGGATGAGAGACCTTTGTGACATCCTACGGGTGTTTGAGGAGTCCACAAGGAGGGTGAGCTCTGAGGATGCGATGGTGAGGCTTACAATCCCGCTCTTGTGTGTTCTGAGAGAATCCCTGATTGACATCAGGGATAACTCAGATCACACAGAGGAGTCAGGGATAGCATCCGATCCGTCACAGCTGGAGAGTAGGTCCACACATCTGTCCGCTTCATCGCGTTTAATGGAGGAGGAGGAGGAGGAGGAGGAAGAAGAGTTGTCCGATGATGTGATGGTGATACAGGAGGCTTCCGGGCAACTTCGAATCGTCCCATTGTTGCAGCGCGGATGGGTAGACATGGAGGATGAGGAGGAAATGGAGATTGAACTTTCCGGTGGGGCCAGAGGAGTCATGCCAACTAACACTGTGGCAGACATGGCTGAGTTCATGTTGGGGTGCTTTACAACCGACAAGCGTATTGTCAAAATCATGGAGGACAACCAGTACTGGATCTTTGCTATCCTTGACCCCCGGTATAAAAACAACATCTCGTCTTTTATTCCGGTAGAGGGGAGGGCCAATCGCATCAATGCTTGCCACAGGCAATTGGTGCAGAATATGATGGAGATGTTTCCAGCATGTGACGTTGGCGGCAGGGAGGACAGTTCCTCCAGTAGGCGACCAAGTTCTCACCGGTCCACACAAACGAGGGGCACACTGTCTAAGGTCTGGGACACCTTGATGGCACCCCCTCGCCAAAGTGCCGCCACAGAGGGTCCTAGTGTCACCAGGCGTGAGAAGTATAGGCGCATGTTGCGGGAATACCTTTCCGACCACAGCCCTGTCCTCTCCGACCCCTCTGCGCCCTACACGTATTGGGTGTCGAAGTTGGACCTGTGGCTTGAACTTGCCCTATATGCCTTGGAGGTGCTGTCCTGTCCTGCCGCCAGCGTCCTATCTGAGAGGGTGTTCAGTGCAGCCGGTGGCATCATCACTGACAAGCGCACCCGTCTGTCAGCTGAGAGTGCCGACCGGCTCACTTTGATAAAAATGAACCACCACTGGATAGAGCCTTCATTTTTGTGCCCACCTGTGTAAAGCACCCCAACATGAAACTCCATGTCTGTACTCAACCTCTCCAATTCCTCCGCATCCTCATACTCATCCACCATAAGCGTTGCACAATTCTGCTAATACTAGGCTCCCTCCAACATGATTTCCCCCAACTCTGCTGGTTAGAGGCTCCCTCCACCCTGATTTCCACCAACTCTGCTGGTTAGAGGCTCCCTCCACCCTGCTTTCCAACAACTCTGCTGGTTAGAGGCTCCCTCCACCATGAATTTGCCCAAACTGGGCTGGTTAGAGGCTCCCTCCACCATGAATTGGTCCAAACTGGGGTTTTTAGATGCTCCCTCCACCATGAATTTGCCCAAACTGGGCTGGTTAGAGGCTCCCTCCACCATGAATTGGTCCAAACTGGGCTGGTTAGAGGCTCCCTCCACCATGAATTGGTCCAAATTGGGGTTTTTAGAGGCTCCCTCCACCATGAATTGGTCCAAACTGGGCTGTTTAGAGGCTCCCTCCACCATGAATTGGTCCAAACTGGGGTTTTTAGAGGCTCCCTCCACCATGAATTGGTCCAAACTGGGCTGGTTAGAGGCTCCCTCCACCATGAATTGGCCCAAACTGGGCTGGTTAGAGGCTCCCTCCACCATGAATTGGTCCAAACTGGGCTGGTTAGAGGCTCCCTCCACCATGAATTGGTCCAAATTGGGGTTTTTAGAGGCTCCCTCCACCATGAATTGGTCCAAACTGGGCTGTTTAGAGGCTCCCTCCACCATGAATTGGTCCAAACTGGGGTTTTTAGAGGCTCCCTCCACCATGAATTGGTCCAAACTGGGCTGGTTAGAGGCTCCCTCCACCATGAATTGGTCCAAACTGGGTTTTTTAGAGGCTCCCTCCACCATGAATTGGTCCAAACTGGGGTTTTTAGAGGCTCCCTCCACCATGAATTGGTCCAAACTGGGGTTTTTAGAGGCTCCCTCCACCATGAATTGGTCCAAACTGGGGTTTTTAGAGGCTCCCTCCACCATGAATTTGCCCAAACTGGGCTGTTTAGAGGCTCCCTCCACCATGAATTGGTCCAAATTGGGGTTTTTAGAGGCTCCCTCCACCATGAATTGGTCCAAACTGGGGTTTTTAGAGGCTCCCTCCACCATGAATTGGTCCAAACTGGGGTTTTTAGAGGCTCCCTCCACCATGAATTGGTCCAAACTGGGTTTTTTAGAGGCTCCCTCCACCATGAATTGGTCCAAACTGGGGTTTTTAGAGGCTCCCTCCACCATGAATTGGTCCAAACTGGGGTTTGTAGAGGCTCCCTCCACCATGAATTTGCCCAAACTGGGCTGTTTAGAGGCTCCCTCCACCATGAATTGGTCCAAATTGGGGTTTTTAGAGGCTCCCTCCACCATGAATTGGTCCAAACTGGGGTTTTTAGAGGCTCCCTCCACCATGAATTTGCCCAAACTGGGCTGTTTAGAGGCTCCCTCCAGCATGAATTGGTCCAAACTGGGGTTTTTAGAGGCTCCCTCCACCATGAATTGGTCCAAACTGGGGTTTTTAGAGGCTCCCTCCACCATGAATTGGTCCAAACTGGGGTTTTTAGAGGCTCCCTCCACCATGAATTGGTCCAAACTGGGCTGGTTAGAGGCTCCCTCCACCATGAATTTGCCCAAACTGGGCTGTTTAGAGTCTCCCTCCACCATGAATTGGTCCAAACGGGGGTTTTTAGAGGCTCCCTCCACCATGAATTTGCCCAAACTGGGCTGGTTAGAGGCTCCCTCCACCATGAATTTGCCCAAACTGGGCTGTTTAGAGGCTCCCTCCACCATGAATTGGTCCAAACTGGGCTGTTTAGAGGCTCCCTCCACCATGAATTGGTCCAAACTGGGCTGTTTAGAGGCTCCCTCCACCATGAATTGGTCCAAACTGGGGTTTTTAGAGGCTCCCTCCACCATGAATTGGTCCAAACTGGGGTTTTTAGAGGCTCCCTCCACCATGAATTTGCCCAAACTCTGCTGGTTAGAGGCTCAATCCACCCTGATTTTCAAAACAAATGTTGGTGCCAACCTCAACTTACTACAAGGGCCAAATTCACTGCTGGTGACAAGCTCTCCTCACTGCAAGTGCCAAATACACATGTTTCAAGGTGTTTTCCTACTGTCAGAGAGGTGGTATTGAGTGTGTAAAGTGTGTAGTTGTTAGGCTGTGATGTTGGGGTAATAGAGGGTCTTTGGTGTGTTAGATGCCCCCAGACATGCTTCCCCTGCTGTCCCAGTGTCATTCCAGAGGTGTTGGCATCATTTCCTGTGGTGTCATAGTGGACTTGGTGACCCTCCAGACACGGATTTGGGTTTCCCCCTTAACGAGTATCTGTTCCCCATAGACTATAATGGGGTTCGAAACCCGTTCGAACACACGAACAGTGAGCGGCTGTTCGATTCGAATTTCGAACCTCGAACATTTTAGTGTTCGCTCATCTCTATTCAGTATTATAGCTAACTATTGGCTGAGTGGTCTTTTCCTGTATATCAGTAGGGAACAGGAAGTAGAGACCAGCAGGGACTAGGGAAGGTAGAAAACAGAAGTGGCAGGTGATCCATGAGGTGGGTATGATTTTTATATTTTTTTTAAATACAAATATTAAATATTTTTTTTACATTTTTCTTATTATCTAGACAACCCCTTTAAGTTGCATTAAAGAGCATAGGTGCATGAAAGAACCTTATAGTGTCAGATTACCGGATATTCTCTCTACATTTGCAATCACCAGCCAAGATAAACAAATGTAACATGTTAACAGCTGTAATATGTCATGTTAATTACCTTATTGAATAGACGGCGATACTATTATGATGCATAACACACTATATCATACTGACTGTAATGTTCCAATAATCATTCAAGAAAAAGTTAAGCAGAAGTCAGGATTTACATGCAACTTTGGGTGACAATTAAAATCCTTTTTCTTGTTCCAGTGAGCAGTAATCTGTGCATAATTGCATTCAAATGAGATATTAGCATTTTTTGTGCTTACTCTTTGTTAATTGTAGAGTTCACTCACCATGGTGATGCTTTTGATAGAATCAGGCAACCTCAGTGACCCGATGCTGCAAGGCATGTTTGGATTTTGTACCGTAGTTTTCATTTTTTTTCATTTTGGCATTTTGAGGAGTCCTGCTGCTTTTATTACATTCCTGACACTTTTGTTAATAAATCATTGCAGAGTTAATGAAAATTGCACTCAGGCATATCCAAAATAATTGTGTCCTTTGTCATGCTAATAAATTGAAAGATGTTGATCCAATGGGTGAGTGCTTGCCCATTATGAGAAAGTTTGCGTTCTGTCTGCCTGTTGCATTTATTTCACTTTTAGCCAGGCATATCATTCCGTGTCAGATGTATAAACAGAAAGGTAATATGTTTGATTTCACCATTTTTCATAATAATAATCTATTAACTTGGAAAGAGAGAACAATATTTGTATATCAAATAAGAAATGTATTTCTATTAAAATGTCAGTAATAGCGTGCGAACTAAAGAAGCAGCTGTGGATAACGCGTCGGATGGTAGACCCATTGTCATATAGAAAGGATGTGCTATATAATCATGTACAACAGGTTTTCTAACAGTGTCAAAATGGCAAATCCCCTAAGATTAGAATACATTTAATTGTTAGGTGTTTTTCTTTCAACTTGTAATATGACATTGGGTATACTAATATTCAGAAATCCTAAAATATTATGTAGGATTTCATAGATTTTGCATTCTTCTTTAGACTTCACAAAAATATTTTAGCAAAATATTTAATATTTATAAGCAATTTATTTAACCTTATAAAAATTAGTTATAAGTCTACAGCCTTTTCAAAAAGTGTAGGTGGGGGCTCATATCTATTCAGTTGTGCTGGGGGGATTCATGAATGACGTGGCCATCCCATCGTATGATGACTAGAGATGAGCGAGTAGTATTCGATCGAGTAGGTATTAGATCGAATACTACGGTATTTGAAATACTCGTACTCGATCGAGTACCACTCGCTATTCGAATGGAAAAATTTGATGCAGAACCAGCATTGATTGGCCGAATGCTATACAGTCGGCCAATCAACGCTGGTTCTTCTCCTACATTTAGAAGTCCTCTCCTCGCTGCGTCCCTGCAGCGTCTTCCGGCTCTGAATTCACTCTGCTAGGCATCGGGCCTGGGCAGAGCCGACTGCGCATGCCCGCGCTACAAGAAAATGGCCACTTTGACTGTAAGCGGACATTTTCTTGTAGTGCGGGCATGACCATAGAGTATAATAGGATTCGATATTTGATTCTAGTAGTCGAATATTGAGGGCTACTCGAAACGAATATCGAGTATTTAACTACTCGCTCACCTCTAATGATGACTATACTTTGTATGATGACTAGCTAAACTTTGGTTGGGACTGCTAGACCAGTCGGGGTTTGGGACTTTAATCAAATAAGGGATCTTGTTTAGCATCCACTCGAGCTGAGGTGGGGTACTGAAGGTCATCATTGACACTAGGTGATTGTCTGTGCTTGTGCTTTGTGACTTGCCAAGTTTGCTAACCTTTCGTATACAACTTTGGCTTATTTTACTGGTTATGATTTGGCTATATCCACACTCCCCTGGGTTCAACCCTAGCTACATATCTGGTAACTCTTATGCTCCCAATTTGTCAATATCTATTCTCTCTACTTTGGCTGGTTTGCCTACTCTGTCTCTTTCTGCCATTAGTTGTTTGGTTAGGTCTACGATGTGCAAACTTGCACCTGTATTTTGCCAGCTAATTCCATAGATGCAACCTGGTTCCCTAGAAGCAAAGTCCATCCTGCCTTGCAGGGGGTTCTGGTGAATACCTATGGGTAGCTTTAAACTCTGTTACCTGGCATGGTGGCTTGCATAGATAGAATAGCTTCGGTGGATCTGACGTGGATGAGTTTGCCTTTTGCTATAAAGTCTTTCTTTTTAGTTTTTCATTTAGATAAAACCTGAAAACACCCAAGCAATGAAAGATTTTATATCTCAGTTATTTATTTTACTCATTTTATTGAGAATTTAGACTTCTCTTTTGCACCTTTCTGACCTTATTTATCACAATGAGATAGACCTTCACAGGTATTCTGGTAATAAGCAATAAATGTCTGATCTAGCAGTTATTACCTGCAATAAATAGGTGATAATTGCTTTTAACCAGAATACCCCTTCTGAAGAAAGCCTACAAATATCTAATACATATCATTGTGTTGTCTGTAACAGTTTATCTTTGCCTATAGTATATTATGTAATTGTGAGCAATTTATTAAATCATAAAATACACACATAGGGGCAAACTCAACAATCTATCTACAATAGAAAACTGGTGTACAGAGATAGTATTGAGGTAGACTTTTGGCACAAGGTCCTTTCTTGAACTAGACAGGTGCCTCAAGCCCTGAGCCGTGCCAAAATACAACATTGTGTAAATATAGGTGGTGCAGGGTGGGGATTGTAGAGGCCCAATAGATTTACTATAACTCACGCTGACAGATGATCAGGGCAGGTGGAGTTCTTTCAACATGAAGATCAAGCAAAAGGTCAGGGCAGGCAGCAGTCTGAATTACACGGTCTGGAACACCAGACTGGAACCTACTGTTCAGGAACTAGGGTGATGTCCGTAAATAGCTGTTCTTGATTATATCATCATTAGAAACTACTCAGGCAGTAAAGGCATGTTCCCCCTTACCTATCCTCTTGGCTAGACATGTCCACATATGTGTATTACAAGTTAACCTGCTATTTACAGTACAACATGGTTACCCAAGTTATCACAAAGGGATATGCTTACTATGCTAGTTGTATCTATATGTGCACCCAGTGGGGGATTGTGAATTGCACTTTTTCAAGGCTTTTGTTAGCATGTAGTGATATTAGTTTCAAAGTAAATTGGAATCCTACCCTTATTGGAGATTGGTTAAATGTGGACACATAAGTATCTGTTACATAAGATAAGATAATATTTTAATAGTCCTAAGAAGGAGAAATTAAGTGAGTTACAGCACATGGCTAATACAATAATAATACAAGAAAAACAACATACAAAAGGTCAGAATAGGAAGTTAAAAAAAAAGAAAAATGATAGTAGGAGTCATAACAAAAAAATGTCAGGATCATTTAGTTCTCTGTGCAGAGCGCTCTACATTGAGTATACAGCCTAACCACAGTTGGGAGGATGACCTTCAATAGCACTCCTTCTCACACTTGGGGTGATGCAGTCATGGTCTCATACATGGGATGGGAGTTGTTTTCCCGCATGGAGCTCACCACGGACAGTATCCTTCTGCTACCCACCACCTGTACCGGGTCCAGGGGGCTCCTCAGGACAGAGTTGGCCCTTCTAATCAGCCTGCAAAGTCTATTTCTATCCCTGGCTGGTATACTACTCCCCCAGCAGGACACTCCAAAGAAGATGGCTGATGCCACTACAAAGTTGAAAAGGCCCTAAGAAGTGTTCCCTGGACTTCAAAGGCCCTGCAGAAGGGGGTCTTCCTTCTGCTTAATCTTTTTAGTTATTAAATTATTTGGGCAGTTACTATGCATCTGCCTTTCATCTCAATCCAAGTTTAGTTATTGCTTAGCTTTACCTATTTTATTATGGTGGATTTTCTAATGGTTGAACCTGTTTATTTCCAGCTCTCACTCCATGTCAATTGTCAGATACAGTGTTATGCCATATGCATTCCTCCAAAATTCTCTTATTCTGATCCTGTTCTTGTCTAGTTTATCTATTTGTGTATCTGTAGTTCCATGGACTCTTGTGTGTTTTCTGTATATTTTAGAATTTGTAGGTTTTTTTTTTTTTTTTTGGTTACTTGGTTGCTGCTGCGTTTTCTTGTTATGGCTGTACAGTAGTCAGAGATTAACAGGAGAGATGCTTTTCCAAGCCCTGTCTCTAGTCTAGTCAAGATGGCAGCTGTCATCTTGTACTGACAAACCTTGAACAGTTGGTTCATTGCACAAGGAAGCGTTGTCTCAACTGCACCTGCGAGCATAGCAAGAGCACAGTGTTAAGTTAGTGTTCCACAGTGGTGAAGTGTTCTTCATTGGTTGTATTATATCGTGTTGTAATTAGAGATGAGCGAACACTGTTCGGATCAGCCGATCCGAACAGCACGCTCCCATAAAAATGAATGGAAGCACTTGGCACGTACGCTTTGCCGGTGGCCGGTCGCTTAACCCACCGCATGCCGGCCACTTCCATTCATTTCTATGGGAGCGTGCTGTGAGCGTGCTGTTCGGAATGGCTGTTCGCTCATCTCTAGTTGTAATGCACTTTCATTGTGTGTCCTGTACATGTAAATCTGTCCACACGCATGTGTAAGAATTCTATTTTTTTTAAATGTTGATGTAGGTGTATAGTCATCTCATGGGCCAGTACATCATGAGACTCATCACAGCAACAACAGCTAAGAGCAAGGCTGGACCAGTCTACCACTTTGGTAACCCATAGGGCTTCTACCTTCCAGGTTCTTCAAACTCTTCGCAGACACTCAATTTAATTTGTAAGGAGTTTATTATGGCCTCCCACATCAATTTTCTCCCCTTTTGTGATATAACCTCTCCCCCCAGAATCTGTTCTTGACTATATACTCTGAACAGTTTCTCCATTTGACATGAAAAGGTAATTTTCTGTTTTTTGACGGTAGAACGCTAAGTGTTATAAATTTTCTCACTCCAGTTCACAAGAGGACAGGGGTAATAAATTTACAATGTATAAACTGCCAGTGATCAGAAGAATTCAGAAAGGTGATTAGAGAAGTTTAATCAGCCTTTTTGTGGTGAGGGTGACTTATAGACCCCAGCCTTTTGGAACCAATGGTACATGAACACACTGTGAACCAGTTATGCCAGGACTTATGGACCCCCTTAGGCTCATGGGCCTGGGTGCAATTGCACCTAGAGATGAGCGAACAGTAAAATGTTCGAGATTCGATATTCGTTTCGAGTAGCCCCTCAATATTCGACTACTTGAATCGAATATCGAATAATATTATACTCTATAGGGGGAAAATGCTCATTTCAGGGGTAGGCAACGTTCGATCAAATTACACTTACCAAGTCCACGAGTGAGGGTCGGGCTGGATCCTCCGAGAAGTCTTCTCCATGCAGCGTCCCCGCGGTGTCTTCCGGCTCTGAATTCACTCTGCCAGGCATCGGACCTGGGCAGAGCCGACTGCACATGCCCACGCTACAAGCAGACATGTACAGTCGGCTCTGCCCAGGCCCGATACCTGGCAGAGTGAATTCAGAGCCGGAAGACGCCGCGGGGAAGCTGCACGGAGAAGACTTCTAAAGGTAGGAGAAGAACCAGCATTGATTGGCTGACTGTATAGCATACGGCCAATCAATGCTGGTTCTGCATCAAACTTTTCCATTCAAATAGCGAGTGGTATTCGATCAAGTACGAGTATTTCAAATACCGTAGTATTCGATCGAATACCTACTCGATCGAATACTACTCGCTCATCTCTAATTGCACCCTCTGCACCCCCTGAAGTTATGCCCTGCTGCTCCGTCTCTGTAGCAGGGAGGGAATTTGCACACAGGGGAGAAGGGAAGAACTTCAGAGTGACAACAGGCAGATGAAAAGTTTTTCCACGCGTTCACTAGATGTAAATAACAGCGATACAAGTAGTAAGTAAAATAAAGCCAAGCAAAGGGTGCACAATGGAACAGTGAGTATTTAGCACTGCTATGGATGTATTTGCAGTTATTCTTTGGAATCTGGATAACCCCTTTAATGATCCTTTGGCTTTTAGAGAAAGAGTCTGACAGTGGCTTTCTACCCTCTACCCATTCCGAGAATGTGTATGGAAGAGGAAGGATTACTGGTGGACAAACAAGCTAAGATGCATGTAGCCTAAGTGATTTTTCCTTAGTTCTTCTTTCTTTCCACGTTAGATTATATGTTGGCACCCTGACATCCCCTTCCGTTACTAATAGAACATGTTCATTGTGAGAAAGTAGTGATGTAATGTGTGCATACTCTTACAGTACTAACAATATCTGTAGTCTGTGAATAGGATATTAAGTCAGATGTGCTTTGTTTTCATGTCAAGCCATAAGAATAAAGCAGCAACAGCCCCCTACAATCTATGATACACTTGTATTTTGTGTAAGTGTGACCTCTTTAACTAATTTTTTATGCATCAAAGGCATTTGACATTTACCAAAACAAATGCATATGCCTTAGAGAGACTTTATGACAAAAACACAACTAGTCTGACAGCTTGCTCTATGGGGAAGAGTTATGGTGGGTAGAATCACAGTTTTAATGCCTCGAAAGTCCTTTTTCTTTCTGAGTCCCAAGGCAGATTTTCTGGGTCTGGACTAAATATAATACAATAGTGGCAGCTGGGAGCTTGACAGTGTTTATGAAGAAATGCAACTGATGATCAGTGAATTGTTACATTGTTTATGACAGTGATGGAAATTACTGAGAAGCTAAGAAGAAGATGCCCTACTGTTAAGCCTACGAAAAGATGAAAGAGAAAAAAATACATCAATTTAATAGTTTTAATCATATTAAAAATACTCACATAGTAAAATGTGATTGATTTTGATTAGCTAACAACAGACTTGCTATTGTGGATGTAGCTAGGATGGAAGCAGCTCTTTTACATGGTACATTTTAGTATGGTACACAATATCAGTAGAAATGATGCCGCATCTTAACAGTTAGCGTAAAAAAGTGAGAAAAATGCTAAATAAAATTCAGATAACAATAACTAACGCTAGCGACTTGTGCGCATGCATAATATCAGATATCATAATGACAGATGGTCCAATTTACATATTTTGAAATCTCATCTTCATAATAATTTAAATAAATTACTGCAATTATTTTGCTATGTATGTGGCGAAGTAAACGTGACAGTATGTGAAAATATAGCAACAATTTGGACCATAGATGATACATATGGATATCTAGTTTACCTCCTAATGCCCAATTCTTTAGAAAATTGCTTTACATGGCACCATACACTCTGTTCCCTTTGGTTGTTTCCAACTTGTCAATGTTGGCCATAGATAGGCTCACGTCTTCAAAATTACACAATTTGTGTCTTTGTGTGGCCACCCAAAGGTTTTGATTAGAGATGAGCGAGTAGTGTTCGATCGAGTAGGTGTTCGATCGAATACTACGGTATTTGAAATACTCGTACTTGATCGAACACTACTAGCTGTTCGAATTTTAAGGTTCGATGCAGAACCAGCATTGATACATTCTGCCAATCAACGCTGGTTCTTCTCTTATCTTTCCGAAGTCTTCTCTGCGCTGCGTCCCCACGTCTTCTTCCGGGTGGAATTCACTCTGCCTAGGCATCCGGCCTAGGCAGAGCCGACTGCGCATGCGCGGGCATGCCCTCGCATGCGAAGTCGGCTCTGCTCAAGCGTCGGGCCGGGCAGAGCCGACCGCGCATGCGTAGTCGGCTTTGCCTAGGCCCTGATGCCTAGGCAGACTGAATTCCAGCCGGAAGACGCCGCGGGGGCGCTGCGCCGGGAGAAGACTTCAAGGGAATGCAGCCTGACCGTCACTCGTGGACTTGGTAAGTATAATTGTATCAAATTTTGCCTACCCCTGAAATGAGCATTTCCCCCCATAGACTATAATGGGGTTCGAAATCCGATTCGAACAGCAGCACACTTTTAGTGTTCGCTCATTTCTAGTTTTGATACAATTTGAAGCCAGCCAATTCTTTGCTACCATGTTCAAATATTGTATTAAATGTTTTTCAGGAGATATTTAAGTATTTAACCAAATTCGAGGAAAGGTAAGGGTGGACATATCTATAAGCATCTAGAATCTGTTGGGACACGGGAGCCAAAGCAATTGATTAGGAGTCTCAATTTTTCTGTAGGAGTCCAACAAATGGTATTCCCATCAATCCTGAGAATAAGGGGTCCCTGTTCATGGTTCATATTCTTGACAGCTAAAAGGTACCTCTAATGATGTTGCTGACCACGGCTAACGTCAATAGATTAAAAGTTCCATCCATGCAAATATATTTTAAAAAAATGTGGAAGAAAGAACCAGTTAACTCACCTAGGATCAGAATCTGGTGCTCATGCGCCTTTACTACAGTAGCTGCTGGCCAAAAGCTATTTTTTCCCAACTGCCTCCTATCCGCTCATATTTTTCAATATGGCTGCCAAACACAGATGAACAATTGTTTGTCCATTCATAAAGTGATCACTTGCGTTCAGCTGCACATCACCCTGTATAATAAAGTTATGTTGCCAGGAAACAATGAAAGTAGACGCAAGGAGAATAATTCCTTTAGTGATTTTTCCTCCTCCTTGTGCTCTGCATCATCCTTTGTAATAGGCCAGTACTGTACAAGTGCCAATCTGTGAGGTTTGTCAATGAATAGCACTCTATAAAAAATATCTCTATATCTAAAACTGCCCTAAGCTGCTGTCAGACACTTATGGAGGATTGAGGATGATAAAATTTAACATTCCCAATCATTATTTCCCCACCACCATCATGTACTGTGGGGAGAGTAGGGAGACCCGACCAAACTGGGCCGTATGATTTAGCTGACTTTTTTCTGATGTGCATAGTGGACTTAAGGCCAAGGCTCCACATTATAGAAAAGCTGCTTTTTTGTTGCAGAGTTTGTTGCATTTTTTTTTTCTATCCAAAGCCAAGAGTGAATTTAGCAGAGAGAAAAGTAAAAGTTAGAGATGAGCGAAGAGTAAAATGTTCGAGGTTCGATATTCGTTTCGAGTATTCCCTCAATATT
The DNA here is from genome assembly GCF_031893055.1 of Leptodactylus fuscus. NCBI lineage: Eukaryota > Metazoa > Chordata > Amphibia > Anura > Leptodactylidae > Leptodactylus > Leptodactylus fuscus. Next base: position 52,200,390 of record NC_134267.1, on the reverse strand, counting down.
CGACTACTCGAATCGAATATCGAACCCTATTATACTCTATGGGGGGAAAATGCTCGTTTCAGGGGTAGGCAACGTTCGACCAAATTATACTTACCAAGTCCATGAGTGAGGGTCGGGCTGGATCCTCCGAGCAGTCTTCTCCGTGCAGCGTCCCTGCGGCGTCTTCCGGCTCTGAATTCACTCTGCCAGGCATCGGGCCTGGGCAGAGCCGACTGCGCATGCCCGCACTACAAGTGGATATGCGCAGTCGGCTCTGCCCAGGCCCGATGCCTGGCAGAGTGAATGAAGAGCCGGAAGACGCCGCGGGGATGCCGCACGGAGAAGACTTCTAAAGGTAGGAGAAGAACCAGCGTTGATTGGCTGACTGTATAGCATTTTTTACATTCGAACAGCGAGAGGTACTCGATCGAGGACGAGTATTTCGAATACCGTAGTATTCGATTGAATACCTATTCGATCGAGTACTACTCGCTCATCTCTAGTAAAAGTGCTTCCTATATATTTACCTTTCCTGTTGAAGCCACTCTTGGCTTTGGCTTAAAAAAATGCTGCAAAATTTCCAACAAAAAAAACAAAACTGTGTTTTCACAACATGCGGCTTCAGCCTAAAGGGATTTTCCCCTCAAACATAACCAACTTTACTTGTATACAATGAAACATTTTGTACACTCAAGCATTTATAAATGCACTTTGCAGAGTTTTATAGATTTTTTTTCTAACCATCTACGATCTTTTGTCTCCATAAGTTGCCAGTGGTTAGGATCATGAATGCAGGAACTTCTATGGTGCAGTCCGAAACCTAAGAATGATATCCTTATATGTGACTGGGTTGTCTCCCAATGCAGGAACACAGATCAAACAGGTGAAGATAACTCTATGTAGCAAAAAAAAAAAAGACTCACCACTAAGCCAGTTCTAAAAAAATATTAGAAAAATTTACAAAATTTGCAATAATTTTGCAAAAAAAATTATTTTAATTGTTTACATATATGAATGATTAGGTTCATGGGAAAAGTTCTGTAAGAAAATAGACAGAATCTCACTATAGATACAATGAGTTGAGTCTTCTTATTGGCATAACTAGGTACTTACCCCATATATTTCACTGCCGTAGAAAAGCACAAGAAATTACAGAGACCATATATTTCATGTTGATGTTATGGTGATGGACATATGCCCTACAGTTCACTATAGGAAAACTTTTTCTATTGTATTCAGAAACTTTGCAGAGATATGATGACATACTGTATATTGGAATGAGATATTAATGTTGACTAGGCTTTTAGTTCGATGGTTTAAGGCACAATAGCTGATGATACTAATGTATTGTGGTAACCTTCTCAGCTTTCACAACCAGTATATACTCAATATAACTGAACATTAAGCTAGTAGAAATGAAAGAAAACTGAACCTTGATGCAGATGGCAAGAGGATCAAGACTGAATAGCGGTTATAAACCATAGTGGCTGTAGTAATGGAAGTGGTGGCCCACCTATTATCTCCCAGTATATACAATTATCTCTTTCTATATGGATTAGATATCATCAGGACAGGACAAAGAGTCTAAAATATATTATTTTACTTTATAATTTTATTTAGATAATATCTATGTGCAAAAAAATAAAAATAAAATCACTAAATGAACATTAAATTGAACGCCTGCCCATCAGGCTTGAAGCCATATTTATCAAGTCATGCCCCATTGATATTCTTTTCATCTAACAGCAGATATGTCCTCTAACATAGCTCAGATTTGGCTAAGGACCAATTCAATATAATATTGCAACATGGTAATAAAAGATTTGATAGGCTGCATCTAGCAAAACTATGGGAGAGAATTAGTAAGCAAATTGTTCCAAAATTGTGGCATAATTTGCCGAATACAACTGTCTGACATGTTTTATGTGACATTTAGCAAGTGTATTAGGCAGAAAAGAGAAAGAGATATAAGTCTGCAGGAAAGGAGAGTGGATTCATGTAATGTGTGAGCGGTCTTAGGTCTTATTAACGCAATTGTCAACAACTACTGTAACTTAACCATTTTTGTTATGGGCATCTTTAAGACACAATGGGGGGAAATTTACCAATCGCTCTATGCCAGTTTTCTCTGGGTGGCATGGTGCAGGCTGTGTTGGGGATGCCTCAAAAATGCACACTAGTTCCTATCTGGAGAAGATCTCCATTCTGGATCTCCATTGTGGTACATGGAAGTGCTCCTTACGACTGGAGTCTCTTTATAAATCAGCTGGAGTCTCTTTGTAAATCAGCAGTGCCCGATGCATGGAGGGGCCTTAAAGGGGCTCTATCAGCAAAATCATGCTGATAGAGCCCCACATATGCGTGAATAGCCTTTAAAAAGGCTATTCAGGCACCATAAAAGTTATATTAAACTACCCCCCCGTTGCTTAAAAAAAAATGGCCTGGGCGCATGCGCAGTAGCATGCTGCTTCTACTACGGCTACTGCACATGCGCCCAGGCCATTTTTTTTAAGCAATGTCAGTTCGCGAGCACCGGAGGAGGACGGGACCCGAGAACATCGAAGAAAGAGGAGGCGTTGGATGAAGAAGACGATGCACCCTGAATGCCTGCCCACCGTGCACGTTTGGTAAGTTTATCACATTCTGTTTTAGGGTTTTATTTTAAAACTGGGGGGTAGTTTAATGTAACATTTACGGTGCCTGAATAGCCTTTTTAAAGGCTATTCATGCATATGTGGGGCTCTATCAGCATGATTTTGCTGATAGAGCCCCTTTAAGTAAGACTGGCGTACAACATGCCGTTCTTAATAAATATAGCCCTTTGATTTGAATGTGTCAATTCACATGCCCATTCTTCTTGATGGTCTGTTTTATGAACCATCAAAAAATAGGAAATGTCCTATTTTTGAATGTTTTCATAGACCACTCAAGAGACTCAAGTCATTGAGGAATCTTTAAAAACAGATTCTTCATGAATGCAAAGCAGCTGTGAAAGAAAGGACCATTCAATGTCTATGTGAATGTAACATTATTTACCAATTAGCTTTAGTTGCCATGTTTTAAATAGGTTCCAAAATTTGGCCAAATTTTTTCGGTGTAACCTAATAGGAGATGCAAAGTCAGCCTAGACAGTCTAATAGTGCAATAGATATATCATCCAACTTCAGACACTGATAAATCTGGAGTATTTTAAAACTGTCTAGTAAATACTTTGTACTGTCTACCTTTTAGATAGCATTAGTAAATCAGACCCAATATGGCAGTTTTATGAAAATTGTCTAGATGAAAATAGGATAAATAAAATATCACTTTGTGTGATCTTATTGCTTTTTTATAGCATATTGTGAAAAACTGCTCATTTTGTGACATACATACTGTAACTGAACATGTCCATCGAAGGTAAGAAAGAAAGGACACAGTTGTACATCAAATAAGGGGGTGTCAACACTACCGCTGCTGTCCGCCCAGGGCTTTCTGTCCTAAACCCTGGGGAAACTGGAGAGGAGACAACTTACCAGCGGTCAGAGCGTGGTATGGTTAGAGCATGGTCATAGGACACATAGAAGATGTAGCTAATATTATGAATTACAGAAAAGGAATAATTATTATTTTAGGTAAATATTCCTTTTTCTTTCATCTATGATATTAGCTACATCTTCTATATGTCCTACTACCACGCTGTAACCATCTTTAGCATTCTCCTACATATCTGTGCATAAATTTTACTCTCTGTTTTAATTATTTATTAATATGTTGTGCGCAGAATTAATACACATGTGAGGAGCGATTTGTTTGCCAAACTCTGCTCCTTGCACATTGTCTTTACATATTTAGCATTGTTCTCTCCACGTGTCAGGAATGCTATATACCTGGAAGCCTAAGGTATCATTTTTCAGTTAGTAACTGTATCTATTAGCATATGCTTTTCCCATGGTTTGTGTACTTATTCCAAGCATGTGCTTTTTTACAATGCAGAACACAAGAGACTTGTTTTGTAAGATTAATGAAGGTCACCAAAATTCTCAAAAGTATTCTGATAATTAAGGCTTTGTTTATCAAAAACAAGTTACATTAAGAGCAAAAAGATTCATGGTAATTATTCATAATCTTAACAATTCAAGTGTAGCCACCTCATTTGTGCATTTAATTCTTCTTGTTAATGTTTTGCATAAATCTGCATAATTACTTGAGTTGCCTGTTGTAATTTTGACAGCTATTGAGTTCATGTGCACTAAACTATATCAAAAGCTTGGCGTGCTGAATATTTATAATTTCACTAATGTTCCTGGGATAACATTTTGCTAACAATATTTTAGTTTTCATAAAGTTGACAGAGTATACTAGGAGAGATTACTAAACACAGATCCTATTAAGTGATATCCTGCAACTGGAATAATTCAATATATGTCCATGCTAGTTTTGTGTATGCAGCACCGTGGGAGACTTTATAGCATTAACCAGAAAATACATCATTATCTACAAAATCTATATTAAAATGTAAGTGCAATAGAATCGGTAACGGACAGCGCTAAGAATTCTTCTACATATGTATGGTAATGTTACTGAAAATAATGTAGTCATTGTATATTAAAAGAGGCTAACTAGATATTTCCATTTAAAGGGGTTTTTCGGGACTGAATATTGATGAATAAGATAGGTCATCAATATAAGATCATGACCTCACCGATCAGCTGATTAAAACAGCAAAGCTATTTTGGTGACTGCCACTTCACAAGCCATGTGATATTATGCTCAATTGAATGGGGATGAACTGCACTATCAAGATCAGCCACTATATGGAATATGGCGCTGTGCTAGCTAAGTAGTTTAGAGACTACAGCCCAAGCATTTATTTTTTCTCCACATGCCAAAAATATCCCAATTGATAAATTGGTTACCCAAAAAACAATTGCCCCTTGTGGGTGTTGGGTGCCACTGATTCCCCTATTCCACAACCCTCCCTGTGCTTTGAATGCCTGGTATTAGAGATGAGCGAACAGTGTTCTATCGAACTCATGTTCGATCGGATATTAGGCTGTTCGGCATGTTCGAACCGAATCGAACACCGCGTGGTAAAGTGCGCCATTACTCGATTCCCCTCCCACCTTCCCTGGCGCCTTTTTTGCTCCAATAACAGCGCAGGGTAGGTGGGACAGGAACTACGACACCGGTGACGTTGAAAAAAGTAGGCAAAACCCATTGGCTGCCGAAAACATGTGACCTCTAATTTAAAAGAACAGCGACGCCCAGCTTCGCGTCATTCTGAGCTTGCAATTCACCGAGGACGGAGGTTTCCGTCCAGCTAGCTAGGGCTTAGATTCTGGGTAGGCAGGGACAGGCTAGGATAGGAAGGAGAAGACAACCAACAGCTCTTGTAAGAGCTAAATTCCAGGGAGAAGCTTGTCAGTGTAACGTGGCACTGACGGGCTCAATCGCCGCAACCCAGCTTTCCCAGGATCCTGAATGGAATACACTGTCAGTGTATTCCCGTATACCCGATATATACCCCGATACCCGTTCCAACGGTGTGCCCCCCCACCTTCACCCCAGAAATACCCTGCAAGTCCCCTAGCAATAGAATTGGGGCTATATACACCCACAATTTTTACTACTGGTATACAGTGCCATTGTCTGACTGGGAATTCAAAGAGTATATTGGGAATACAAATACCCTCATTTCTTGCTACTGCCATATAGTGCCAGTTTCTGACTGGGAATTCAAAGAATATATTGGGGTTACGTGCACCCACAATTTTTACTACTGGTATACAGTGCCATTGTCTGACTGGGAATTCAAAGAGTATATTGGGAATACAAATACCCTCATTTCTTGCTACTGCCATATAGTGCCAGTTTCTGACTGGGAATTCAAAGAATATATTGGGGTTACGTGCACCCACAATTTTTACTACTGGTATACAGTGCCATTGTCTGACTGGGAATTCAAAGAGTATATTGGGAATACAAATACCCTCATTTCTTGCTACTGCCATATAGTGCCAGTTTCTGACTGGGAATTCAAAGAATATATTGGGGTTACGTGCACCCACAATTTTTACTACTGGTATACAGTGCCATTGTCTGACTGGGAATTCAAAGAATATATTGGGGTTATAAATACCCTCATTTCTTGCTACTGCCATATAGTGCCAGTTTCTGACTGGTAATTCAAAGAATATATTGGGGTTACGTGCACCCACAATTTTTACTACTGGTATACAGTGCCATTGTCTGACTGGGAATTCAAAGAGTATATTGGGAATACAAATACCCTCATTTCTTGCTACTGCCATATAGTGCCAGTTTCTGACTGGGAATTCAAAGAATATATTGGGGTTACGTGCACCCACAATTTTTACTACTGGTATACAGTGCCATTGTCTGACTGGGAATTCAAAGAGTATATTGGGAATACAAATACCCTCATTTCTTGCTACTGCCATATAGTGCCAGTTTCTGACTGGGAATTCAAAGAATATATTGGGGTTACGTGCACCCACAATTTTTACTACTGGTATACAGTGCCATTGTCTGACTGGGAATTCAAAGAATATATTGGGGTTATAAATACCCTCATTTCTTGCTACTGCCATATAGTGCCAGTTTCTGACTGGTAATTCAAAGAATATATTGGGGTTACGTGCACCCACAATTTTTACTACTGGTATACAGTGCCATTGTCTGACTGGGAATTCAAAGAGTATATTGGGAATACAAATACCCTCATTTCTTGCTACTGCCATATAGTGCCAGTTTCTGACTGGGAATTCAAAGAATATATTGGGGTTACGTGCACCCACAATTTTTACTACTGGTATACAGTGCCATTGTCTGACTGGGAATTCAAAGAGTATATTGGGAATACAAATACCCTCATTTCTTGCTACTGCCATATAGTGCCAGTTTCTGACTGGGAATTCAAAGAATATATTGGGGTTACGTGCACCCACAATTTTTACTACTGGTATACAGTGCCATTGTCTGACTGGGAATTCAAAGAGTATATTGGGAATACAAATACCCTCATTTCTTGCTACTGCCATATAGTGCCAGTTTCTGACTGGGAATTCAAAGAATATATTGGGGTTACGTGCACCCACAATTTTTACTACTGGTATACAGTGCCATTGTCTGACTGGGAATTCAAAGAATATATTGGGGTTATAAATACCCTCATTTCTTGCTACTGCCATATAGTGCCAGTTTCTGACTGGTAATTCAAAGAATATATTGGGGTTACGTGCACCCACAATTTTTACTACTGGTATACAGTGCCATTGTCTGACTGGGAATTCAAAGAGTATATTGGGAATACAAATACCCTCATTTCTTGCTACTGCCATATAGTGCCAGTTTCTGACTGGGAATTCAAAGAATATATTGGGGTTACGTGCACCCACAATTTTTACTACTGGTATACAGTGCCATTGTCTGACTGGGAATTCAAAGAGTATATTGGGAATACAAATACCCTCATTTCTTGCTACTGCCATATAGTGCCAGTTTCTGACTGGGAATTCAAAGAATATATTGGGGTTACGTGCACCCACAATTTTTACTACTGGTATACAGTGCCATTGTCTGACTGGGAATTCAAAGAGTATATTGGGAATACAAATACCCTCATTTCTTGCTACTGCCATATAGTGCCAGTTTCTGACTGGGAATTCAAAGAATATATTGGGGTTACGTGCACCCACAATTTTTACTACTGGTATACAGTGCCATTGTCTGACTGGGAATTCAAAGAGTATATTGGGAATACAAATACCCTCATTTCTTGCTACTGCCATATAGTGCCAGTTTCTGACTGGGAATTCAAAGAATATATTGGGGTTACGTGCACCCACAATTTTTACTACTGGTATACAGTGCCATTGTCTGACTGGGAATTCAAAGAGTATATTGGGAATACAAATACCCTCATTTCTTGCTACTGCCATATAGTGCCAGTTTCTGACTGGGAATTCAAAGAATATATTGGGGTTACGTGTACCCACAATTTTTACTACTGGTATACAGTGCCATTGTCTGACTGGGAATTCAAAGAATATATTGGGGTTATAAATACCCTCATTTCTTGCTACTGCCATATAGTGCCAGTTTCTGACTGGGAATTCAAAGAATATATTGGGGTTACGTGCACCCACAATTTTTACTACTGGTATACAGTGCCATTGTCTGACTGGGAATTCAAAGAGTATATTGGGAATACAAATACCCTCATTTCTTGCTACTGCCATATAGTGCCAGTTTCTGACTGGGAATTCAAAGAATATATTGGGGTTACGTGCACCCACAATTTTTACTACTGGTATACAGTGCCATTGTCTGACTGGGAATTCAAAGAGTATATTGGGAATACAAATACCCTCATTTCTTGCTACTGCCATATAGTGCCAGTTTCTGACTGGTAATTCAAAGAATATATTGGGGTTACGTGCACCCACAATTTTTACTACTGGTATACAGTGCCATTGTCTGACTGGGAATTCAAAGAGTATATTGGGAATACAAATACCCTCATTTCTTGCTACTGCCATATAGTGCCAGTTTCTGACTGGGAATTCAAAGAATATATTGGGGTTACGTGCACCCACAATTTTTACTACTGGTATACAGTGCCATTGTCTGACTGGGAATTCAAAGAGTATATTGGGAATACAAATACCCTCATTTCTTGCTACTGCCATATAGTGCCAGTTTCTGACTGGGAATTCAAAGAATATATTGGGGTTACGTGCACCCACAATTTTTACTACTGGTATACAGTGCCATTGTCTGACTGGGAATTCAAAGAGTATATTGGGAATACAAATACCCTCATTTCTTGCTACTGCCATATAGTGCCAGTTTCTGACTGGGAATTCAAAGAATATATTGGGGTTACGTGCACCCACAATTTTTACTACTGGTATACAGTGCCATTGTCTGACTGGGAATTCAAAGAGTATATTGGGAATACAAATACCCTCATTTCTTGCTACTGCCATATAGTGCCAGTTTCTGACTGGGAATTCAAAGAATATATTGGGGTTACGTGCACCCACAATTTTTACTACTGGTATACAGTGCCATTGTCTGACTGGGAATTCAAAGAGTATATTGGGAATACAAATACCCTCATTTCTTGCTACTGCCATATAGTGCCAGTTTCTGACTGGGAATTCAAAGAATATATTGGGGTTACGTGCACCCACAATTTTTACTACTGGTATACAGTGCCATTGTCTGACTGGGAATTCAAAGAATATATTGGGGTTATAAATACCCTCATTTCTTGCTACTGCCATATAGTGCCAGTTTCTGACTGGGAATTCAAAGAATATATTGGGGTTACGTGCACCCACAATTTTTACTACTGGTATACAGTGCCATTGTCTGACTGGGAATTCAAAGAGTATATTGGGAATACAAATACCCTCATTTCTTGCTACTGCCATATAGTGCCAGTTTCTGACTGGGAATTCAAAGAATATATTGGGGTTACGTGCACCCACAATTTTTACTACTGGTATACAGTGCCATTGTCTGACTGGGAATTCAAAGAGTATATTGGGAATACAAATACCCTCATTTCTTGCTACTGCCATATAGTGCCAGTTTCTGACTGGTAATTCAAAGAATATATTGGGGTTACGTGCACCCACAATTTTTACTACTGGTATACAGTGCCATTGTCTGACTGGGAATTCAAAGAGTATATTGGGAATACAAATACCCTCATTTCTTGCTACTGCCATATAGTGCCAGTTTCTGACTGGGAATTCAAAGAATATATTGGGGTTACGTGCACCCACAATTTTTACTACTGGTATACAGTGCCATTGTCTGACTGGGAATTCAAAGAGTATATTGGGAATACAAATACCCTCATTTCTTGCTACTGCCATATAGTGCCAGTTTCTGACTGGTAATTCAAAGAATATATTGGGGTTACGTGCACCCACAATTTTTACTACTGGTATACAGTGCCATTGTCTGACTGGGAATTCAAAGAGTATATTGGGAATACAAATACCCTCATTTCTTGCTACTGCCATATAGTGCCAGTTTCTGACTGGGAATTCAAAGAATATATTGGGGTTACGTGCACCCACAATTTTTACTACTGGTATACAGTGCCATTGTCTGACTGGGAATTCAAAGAGTATATTGGGAATACAAATACCCTCATTTCTTGCTACTGCCATATAGTGCCAGTTTCTGACTGGGAATTCAAAGAATATATTGGGGTTACGTGCACCCACAATTTTTACTACTGGTATACAGTGCCATTGTCTGACTGGGAATTCAAAGAGTATATTGGGAATACAAATACCCTCATTTCTTGCTACTGCCATATAGTGCCAGTTTCTGACTGGGAATTCAAAGAATATATTGGGGTTACGTGCACCCACAATTTTTACTACTGGTATACAGTGCCATTGTCTGACTGGGAATTCAAAGAGTATATTGGGAATACAAATACCCTCATTTCTTGCTACTGCCATATAGTGCCAGTTTCTGACTGGGAATTCAAAGAATATATTGGGGTTACGTGCACCCACAATTTTTACTACTGGTATACAGTGCCATTGTCTGACTGGGAATTCAAAGAGTATATTGGGAATACAAATACCCTCATTTCTTGCTACTGCCATATAGTGCCAGTTTCTGACTGGGAATTCAAAGAATATATTGGGGTTACGTGCACCCACAATTTTTACTACTGGTATACAGTGCCATTGTCTGACTGGGAATTCAAAGAATATATTGGGGTTATAAATACCCTCATTTCTTGCTACTGCCATATAGTGCCAGTTTCTGACTGGGAATTCAAAGAATATATTGGGGTTACGTGCACCCACAATTTTTACTACTGGTATACAGTGCCATTGTCTGACTGGGAATTCAAAGAGTATATTGGGAATACAAATACCCTCATTTCTTGCTACTGCCATATAGTGCCAGTTTCTGACTGGGAATTCAAAGAATATATTGGGGTTACGTGCACCCACAATTTTTACTACTGGTATACAGTGCCATTGTCTGACTGGGAATTCAAAGAGTATATTGGGAATACAAATACCCTCATTTCTTGCTACTGCCATATAGTGCCAGTTTCTGACTGGTAATTCAAAGAATATATTGGGGTTACGTGCACCCACAATTTTTACTACTGGTATACAGTGCCATTGTCTGACTGGGAATTCAAAGAGTATATTGGGAATACAAATACCCTCATTTCTTGCTACTGCCATATAGTGCCAGTTTCTGACTGGGAATTCAAAGAATATATTGGGGTTACGTGCACCCACAATTTTTACTACTGGTATACAGTGCCATTGTCTGACTGGGAATTCAAAGAGTATATTGGGAATACAAATACCCTCATTTCTTGCTACTGCCATATAGTGCCAGTTTCTGACTGGGAATTCAAAGAATATATTGGGGTTACGTGCACCCACAATTTTTACTACTGGTATACAGTGCCATTGTCTGACTGGGAATTCAAAGAGTATATTGGGAATACAAATACCCTCATTTCTTGCTACTGCCATATAGTGCCAGTTTCTGACTGGGAATTCAAAGAATATATTGGGGTTACGTGCACCCACAATTTTTACTACTGGTATACAGTGCCATTGTCTGACTGGGAATTCAAAGAGTATATTGGGAATACAAATACCCTCATTTCTTGCTACTGCCATATAGTGCCAGTTTCTGACTGGGAATTCAAAGAATATATTGGGGTTACGTGCACCCACAATTTTTACTACTGGTATACAGTGCCATTGTCTGACTGGGAATTCAAAGAGTATATTGGGAATACAAATACCCTCATTTCTTGCTACTGCCATATAGTGCCAGTTTCTGACTGGGAATTCAAAGAATATATTGGGGTTACGTGCACCCACAATTTTTACTACTGGTATACAGTGCCATTGTCTGACTGGGAATTCAAAGAGTATATTGGGAATACAAATACCCTCATTTCTTGCTACTGCCATATAGTGCCAGTTTCTGACTGGGAATTCAAAGAATATATTGGGGTTACGTGCACCCACAATTTTTACTACTGGTATACAGTGCCATTGTCTGACTGGGAATTCAAAGAGTATATTGGGAATACAAATACCCTCATTTCTTGCTACTGCCATATAGTGCCAGTTTCTGACTGGGAATTCAAAGAATATATTGGGGTTACGTGCACCCACAATTTTTACTACTGGTATACAGTGCCAATTTCTAACTAGGAATTCAAAATGCGCAAGGCTCCCGGAAAGGGACGTGGACGAGGCCGTGGGCGAGGTCGGGGGAATGGTTCTGGGGAGCAAGGTAGCAGTGAAGCCACAGGGCGTCCCGTGCCTACTCCTGTGGGGCAGCAAGCATTGCGCCACTCCACAGTGCCAGGGTTGCTTGCCACATTAACTAAACTGCAGGGTACAAACCTTAGTAGGCCCGAGAACCAGGAACAGGTCTTGCAATGGCTGTCAGAGAACGCTTACAGCACATTGTCCAGCAGCCAGTCAGACTCTGCCTCCTCTCCTCCTATTACCCAACAGTCTTGTCTTCCTTCCTCCCAAAATTCCGAAGCTTTACAGAACAATAACCCAAACTGTCCCTGCTCCCCAGAGCTGTTCTCCGCTCCTTTCATTGTCCCTCAACCTGCCTCTCCACGTCACGATTCCACGAACCTAACAGAGGAGCATCTGTGTCCAGATGCTCAAACACTAGAGTCTCCTCCATCTCCGTTCGATTTGGTGGTGGATGACCAGCAACCCACCCTCATCGACGATGATGTGACGCAGTTGCCGTCAGGGCATCCAGTTGACCGGCGCATTGTGCGGGAGGAGGAGATGAGACAGGAGTTGGAAGAGGAAGTGGTGGATGATGAGGACACTGACCCGACCTGGACAGGGGGGATGTCAAGCGGGGAAAGTAGTGTGGATGTTGAGGCAGGTGCAGCACCAAAAAGGGTAGCTAGAGGCAGAGGCAGAGGTCAGCAGCTTAGGCGAAGCCAGGCCACACCCGGAATCTCCCAAGATGTTCCAGTTCGTACCCAGCCCCGAAAAACTCCCACCTCGAGGGCACGTTTCTCGAAGGTGTGGAGTTTTTTCAAGGAATGCGCCGAGGACAGATATAGTGTTGTCTGCACAATTTGCCTCTCGAAATTGATTAGGGGCTCTGAGAAGAGCAACCTGTCCACCACTTCAATGCGCCGTCATTTGGAATCCAAGCACTGGAATCAGTGGCAGGCAGCAACGGCAGGACAAAGGCCGCCTGCCGTTCACGCCACTGCCACTGCCTCTGCCTCTGCCACTGCCACTGCTGACTGTGCTGGCGATGCACTCCAGAGGACGAGCCAGGACACCACTTCATCTGCCTCCGCCACTTTGTTGACTTCTACCTCATCCTCCCCTGGTCCTGTCTTATCTCCTTCTCCTGCACCATCAAAGGCACCATCAGGCGTTTCTTTACAACAACCCACCATCTCTCAGACATTGGAGCGGCGGCAGAAATACACTGCTAACCACCCACACGCGCAAGCCTTGAACGCCAACATCGCTAAACTGCTGGCCCAGGAGATGTTGGCGTTCCGGCTTGTTGAAACTCCCGCCTTCCTGGACCTGATGGCAACTGCGGCACCTCGCTATGCCGTCCCTAGCCGTCACTACTTCTCCCGGTGTGCCGTCCCCGCCTTGCACCAGCACGTGTCACTCAACATCAGGCGGGCCCTTAGTTCCGCGCTTTGCACAAAGGTCCACTTGACCACCGACGCGTGGACAAGTGCATGCGGACAGGGACGCTACATTTCACTGACGGCACACTGGGTGAATGTAGTTGAGGCTGGGACTGCTTCCCAAACTGGCCCGGTGTACCTCGTCTCCCCGCCTAACATTCCTGGCAGGGACACGAGAAGAACACCCCCCTCCTCCTCCTCCTCTACCGCCTCCTCCTCCGCCACCGCCTCCTCCTCCGCCACCGCCTCCTCCTCCGCTGTTAGATTGACCCCAGCTACGAGTTGGAAACGTTGCAGCACTGGCGTTGGTAGACGTCAGCAGGCTGTGCTGAAGCTGATCAGCTTGGGGGACAGACAGCACACTGCCTCCGAGGTGAGGGATGCCCTCCTCGATGAGACGGCAATATGGTTTGAGCCGCTGCACCTGGGCCCAGGCATGGTCGTTTGTGATAACGGCCGGAACCTGGTAGCAGCTCTGGAGCTTGCCGGACTCCAACATGTTCCATGCCTGGCCCACGTCTGCAACCTAGTGGTGCAACGTTTCCTAAAGAGCTACCCCAATGTTCCAGAGCTACTGGTGAAAGTGCGGCGCATGTGCGCCCACTTTCGCAAGTCGACAGTAGCCGCTGCTAGCTTAAAATCTCTCCAGCAACGCCTGCATGTGCCACAACACCGGCTTTTGTGCGACGTCCCCACACGCTGGAACTCAACGTTTCAGATGTTGAATAGAGTGGTTGAGCAGCAGAGACCTTTGATGGAATACCAGCTACAAAACCCTAGGGTGCCACAAAGTCAGCTGCCTCAGTTTCACATCCATGAGTGGCCATGGATGAGAGACCTTTGTGACATCCTACGGGTCTTTGAGGAGTCCACAAGGAGGGTGAGCTCTGAGGATGCGATGGTGAGCCTTACAATCCCGCTCTTGTGTGTTCTGAGAGAATCCCTGATTGACATCAGGGATAACTCAGATCACACAGAGGAGTTAGGGATAGCATCCGATCCGTCACAGCTGGAGAGTAGGTCCACACATCTGTCCGCTTCACTGCGTTTAATGGAGGAGGAGGAGGAGGAGGAGGAGGAAGAAGAGTTGTCCGATGATGTGATGGTGATACAGGAGGCTTCCGGGCAACTTCGAATCGTCCCATTGTTGCAGCGCGGATGGGTAGACATGGAGGATGAGGAGGAAATGGAGATTGAACTTTCCGGTGGGGCCAGAGGAGTCATGCCAACTAACACTGTGGCAGACATGGCTGAGTTCATGTTGGGGTGCTTTACAACCGACAAGCGTATTGTCAAAATCATGGAGGACAACCAGTACTGGATCTTTGCTATCCTTGACCCCCGGTATAAAAACAACATCTCGTCTTTTATTCCGGTAGAGGGGAGGGCCAATCGCATCAATGCTTGCCACAGGCAATTGGTGCAGAATATGATGGAGATGTTTCCAGCATGTGACGTTGGCGGCAGGGAGGGCAGTTCCTCCAGTAGGCAACCAAGTTCTCACCGGTCCACACAAACGAGGGGCACACTGTCTAAGGTCTGGGACACCTTGATGGCACCCCCTCGCCAAAGTGCCGCCACGGAGGGTCCTAGTGTCACCAGGCGTGAGAAGTATAGGCGCATGTTGCGGGAATACCTTTCCGACCACAGCCCTGTCCTCTCCGACCCCTCTGCGCCCTACACGTATTGGGTGTCGAAGTTGGACCTGTGGCTTGAACTTGCCCTATATGCCTTGGAGGTGCTGTCCTGTCCTGCCGCCAGCGTCCTATCTGAGAGGGTGTTCAGTGCAGCCGGTGGCATCATCACTGACAAGCGCACCCGTCTGTCAGCTGAGAGTGCCGACCGGCTCACTTTGATAAAAATGAACCACCACTGGATAGAGCCTTCATTTTTGTGCCCACCTGTGTAAAGCACCCCAACATGAAACTCCATGTCTGTACTCAACCTCTCCAATTCCTCCGCATCCTCATACTCATCCACCATAAGTGTTGCACAATTCTGCTAATACTAGGCTCCCTCCAACATGATTTCCCCCAACTCTGCTGGTTAGAGGCTCCCTCCACCCTGATTTCCACCAACTCTGCTGGTTAGAGGCTCCCTCCACCCTGCTTTCCCACAACTCTGCTGGTTAGAGGCTCCTTCCACCATGAATTTGCCCAAACTGGGCTGTTTAGAGGCTCCCTCCACCATGAATTGGTCCAAACTGGGTTTTTTAGAGGCTCCCTCCACCATGAATTGGTCCAAACTGGGCTGGTTAGAGGCTCCCTCCACCATGAATTGGTCCAAACTGGGCTGGTTAGAGGCTCCCTCCACCATGAATTTGCCCAAACTGGGCTGGTTAGAGGCTCCCTCCACAATTAATTGGTCCAAACTGGGCTAATTAGAGGCTCCCTCCACCATGAATTGGTCCAAACTGGGTTTTTTAGAGGCTCCCTCCACCATGAATTTGCCCAAACTGGGCTGTTTAGAGGCTCCCTCCACCATGAATTGGTCCAAACTGGGCTGGTTAGAGGCTCCCTCCACCATGAATTTCCCAAAACTTGGCTGTTTAGAGGCTCCCTCCACCATTAATTGGTCCAAACTGGGCTGGTTAGAGGCTCCCTCCACCATGAATTTGCCCAAACTGGGGTGGTTAGAGGCTCCCTCCACCATTAATTGGTCCAAACTGGGCTGGTTAGAGGCTCCCTCCACAATTAATTGGTCCAAACTGGGCTAATTAGAGGCTCCCTCCACCATGAATTGGTCCAAACTGGGTTTTTTAGAGGCTCCCTCCACCATGAATTTGCCCAAACTGGGCTGTTTAGAGGCTCCCTCCACCATGAATTGGTCCAAACTGGGCTGGTTAGAGGCTCCCTCCACCATGAATTGGTCCAAACTGGGCTGGTTAGAGGCTCCCTCCACCATGAATTTCCCAAAACTTGGCTGTTTAGAGGCTCCCTCCACCATTAATTGGTCCAAACTGGGCTGGTTAGAGGCTCCCTCCACCATGAATTTGCCCAAACTGGGCTGTTTAGAGGCTCCCTCCACCATGAATTTGCCCAAACTGGGCTGGTTAGAGGCTCCCTCCACCATGAATTGGTCCAAACTGGGCTGGTTAGAGGCTCCCTCCACCATGAATTTGCCCAAACTGGGCTGTTTAGAGGCTCCCTCCACCATGAATTTGCCCAAACTGGGCTGGTTAGAGGCTCCCTCCACCATGAATTGGTCCAAACGGGTTTTTAGAGGCTCCCTTCACCATGAATTGGTCCAAACTTGGCTGTTTAGAGGCTCCCTCCACCATGAATTGGTCCAAACTGGGGTGGTTAGAGGCTCCCTCCACCATGAATTTGCCCAAACTGGGCTGGTTAGAGGCTCCCTCCACCATGAATTGGTCCAAACTGGGCTGGTTAGAGGCTCCCTCCACCATGAATTTCCCAAAACTTGGCTGTTTAGAGGCTCCCTCCACCATTAATTGGTCCAAACTGGGCTGGTTAGAGGCTCCCTCCACCATGAATTTGCCCAAACTGGGCTGTTTAGAGGCTCCCTCCACCATGAATTTGCCCAAACTGGGCTGGTTAGAGGCTCCCTCCACCATGAATTGGTCCAAACTGGGCTGGTTAGAGGCTCCCTCCACCATGAATTTGCCCAAACTGGGCTGTTTAGAGGCTCCCTCCACCATGAATTTGCCCAAACTGGGCTGGTTAGAGGCTCCCTCCACCATGAATTGGTCCAAACTGGGCTGGTTAGAGGCTCCCTCCACCATGAATTTGCCCAAACTGGGCTGTTTAGAGGCTCCCTCCACCATGAATTTGCCCAAACTGGGCTGGTTAGAGGCTCCCTCCACCATGAATTGGTCCAAACGGGTTTTTAGAGGCTCCCTTCACCATGAATTGGTCCAAACTTGGCTGTTTAGAGGCTCCCTCCACCATGAATTGGTCCAAACTGGGGTGGTTAGAGGCTCCCTCCACCATGAATTTGCCCAAACTGGGCTGTTTAGAGGCTCCCTCCACCATGAATTGGTCCAAACTGGGTTTTTTAGAGGCTCCCTCCACCATGAATTGGTCCAAACTGGGCTGGTTAGAGGCTCCCTCCACCATGAATTGGTCCAAACTGGGGTGGTTAGAGGCTCCCTCCACCATTAATTGGTCCAAACTGGGCTGGTTAGAGGCTCCCTCCACCATTAATTGGTCCAAACTGGGCTGGTTAGAGGCTCCCTCCACCATGAATTTGCCCAAACTGGGCTGGTTAGAGGCTCCCTCCACCATGAATTGGTCCAAACTGGGGTTTTTAGAGGCTCCCTCCACCATGAATTGGTCCAAACTGGGGTTTTTAGAGTCTCCCTCCACCATGAATTGGTCCAAACTGGGGTTTTTAGAGGCTCCCTCCACCATGAATTTGCCCAAACTCTGCTGGTTAGAGGCTCAATCCACCCTGATTTTCAAAACAAATGTTGGTGCCAACCTCAACTTACTACAAGGGCCAAATTCACTGCTGGTGACAAGCTCTCCTCACTGCAAGTGCCAAATACACATGTTTCAAGGTGTTTTCCTACTGTCAGAGAGGTGGTATTGAGTGTGTAAAGTGTGTAGTTGTTAGGCTGTGATGTTGGGGTAATAGAGGGTCTTTGGTGTGTTAGATGCCCCCAGACATGCTTCCCCTGCTGTCCCAGTGTGATTCCAGAGGTGTTGGCATCATTTCCTGGGGTGTCATAGTGGACTTGGTGACCCTCCAGACACGGATTTGGGTTTCCCCCTTAACGAGTATCTGTTCCCCATAGACTATAATGGGGTTCGAAACCCGTTCGAACACACGAACATTGAGCGGCTGTTCGAATCGAATTTCGAACCTCGAACATTTTAGTGTTCGCTCATCTCTACCTGGTATACATGTAGCTTCTGGGAAAATATGGAGGCAACTAGAATGGGTTCTGTTAAGCTCCCACAGGGGTTGTCACCTAACTAGCAAATCTCTCTGGTTCTATAAAGTAGGGTATAAAACCTATATATTAATTTATTTATGTTTAACATATTTTAGAATAAAATGTGTTTTATTATATATGTTGCATTTACTTTAAGATGTGTTGAGAGCGGACCCGACTCCCTTCCCCAACATGACTGCAGGACATGTGACACAATGCATGGCTGGGCAAATGAGGTCACTAGAGAAGGGAAAGTAATTTATTTTACATAGGTCAGTAGAGAAAACTACACTACACTGAGATACCAATGTATAAAGACTTACCAGTATATGCAGTAGATATGAAATGAAATTCAAAGGACAAAAAATGCATTATCATACCTTTAATACCACTGGCAACCGTCACATTCTAGTCCTGGCCTCACCACTTTTCTGAAAATGGACTGGGTCGTGGGCATGGCCATCACCTGGCATTATAATCACCATTATGTATGCAAAAGAACAGGATAAATGGCCACAAAATAGGCTCGAAGGTGCCTGAATGATGCACCTAGTTCACATTGAGCCTTATCATGAAAATTTCAGCCATGCCCCCTGTGATATTACAGGGGGTATTAAGACCAGTTCATGATATGCCGATCTTGATGAATCCCCCATTGTTTTAATTAAAAATGTTCCTTATAAGGAATTTTGACTTAAAGGGAATCTATCATTGGCTCTAGTTATTTTTAACAAAGCATATATTTGCATAGCCTTTAAAAAGGTTATTCCACACATACCTTTTATTTAGTAATCCTCCCAGCCATTTTTTAATTAGTCCGCTTTTATTGATATGCTAATTAACCAGAATGGAGCACTGGAAGTTCTCTGAGCACTGTGTGCTGTGTGTAAATAGAGGAGAGGTCCGGATGGTCCCCCTATTCACACAAAGCAGACAGGGCTCAGTGAACGTCCAGTGCTCCGTGGTGGTTAATTAGCATATCAATAAAAGCGGGCTAATTCAAAAATGGCTGGGAGGATTACTAAATAAAAGGTATGTGTGGAATAACCTTTTTAAAGGCTATGCAAATATATGCTTAGTTAATCACTAGAGCCAATGATAGAATCCCTTTAATGTGAAAAGAGAATATTATATATAATGTAATTTTCTTTCATCATGAGATGTCCCAGACCCACTTTGTTTCATACTTGTATATTTTGGGTTGTACTCTAGTTAAGCCCTTATTTCCAGATTAGTAGAACATTGCTTTATTAATTTATACTTTGAGAGGTTAATGTAGCTATATCCAAAGATGTAAGTTGAAACTCCTGAGCCTCAATGCAAAACATGTAATGAGGTCTCTGCTTACCATGTGCCATCTATAATACTGATGTCTTCTTTGGGCCCCCTGGGTCCATGGCCCAATGGCACTTGCTATCTCTTCTCCGCCATAGCTATGCCCCTAGATACATTATGTCCTTTGGCTTGAGGCCTAATAAAATTTCCTGTTCTGTTTAGGCTGTGCATTGAGCTGTAGCTAGCACTCCAGTTCCATTGGCCACCTCCTCTACTTCTTGATGTCTGCCAGCCTCTCACACCTACGCAATAGAGCCAGAGTGACGGCTACAGCACAATGCCAGCATTCCAGCTGTATTGCACAGGTGCCTGAAGACGTTCAGAAACTCAGGAGCCGTCCCTTCTGAAGGAACTGATCTCCCATGTCCAGAAGAAGTATGATGGGGTGGTGGGGGTTTAGTATCGGTGATGTGCCATTTCCGGAAACAGAAAAATGGAATGTCACCAGAAAATCAGAAAATGTGCCTGGGGTGGTCACATGACTGCCCCGGCGATCTGGGTAAGTAAGTTAGAAATTAGGTGGGGTAAGGTGTTTAGCTTAGAGTAGAAAGATCATTTATCCCAGACAACCCCTTTAACTATACGTATGTTGTCAGAGAAATAATGTTTTTTTCTGATTTTTCTTTAGTTGCTTTTAATTGCAAGAGAAATGCCGTAGAATATTAAAGACTTACAGAAAGTAATGAAGTAGAGCTTTCTTATCGAGAGGCTAGAGGTCCATTTACACATTATTGTCTAAATAATCATTCTCAATTGATCCTTTGGGCATCTGTATAATAAGGACACATGTCTGCTATCGATCAAGCAATTGATGTTTCACATTATTCACAATGTCATAATGATCAATGCCTGAATATACGATTATTTACACACTCAGTGAGTGTTTTATCGAGAATTGCTTAGTAACTACATTACACCTAAGTGAAAATTGTGCACCCCTCCTGGAGATTGCTCACCTATGTAATATTCCTGAAACTGGCCATGCACTTCCAATATTATATGTCATATGACCAACAGCTCTTTCGTCTGACTCTCTCATGCAAATGTTTGTGCACATTTTTTCAATTCAGGGGAAGGGGAATATCTCAGTTCTTTCCATTCCCTGTCATTTGCCATTATTGGCTCCTTATACACATTAGGCCGGGTTCACACAATGTATTTTGGCACGTAATGTGCCACGTAGACGCCGTGGGATCTTTTGCGGGCCGTATACGCTCCCATTGTTTTCAATGGGAGCCGGTACCGTATACGCGGCGCTATTTTGCGGCTGTGATTTTGCGGCAGCTGCAAAATAGTGCCGCGTATACGGTACCGCCTCCCATTGAAAACAATGGGAGCGTATACGGCCCGCAAAAGATCCAGCGGCATCTACGTGGCACATTACGTGCCAAAATACATTGTGTGAACCCAGCCTTAGATGGTTAGCTGGTCTGTACTAATGTTTAAAGGGAGTCTGTGACCTTGATAAAACAGGTTAAACCAGCAACACAGATAGGTCAGTCTCACCTCAATGTAACATTTCCCATATTCATTTATTTCACAATATGCATGTGAGCATTCTGGAGCACCAAGGGCGGCCCTATTGCTCCAAACTGCTATGCTCCATAATGCTCTAATATACCTTCCTTCCCTCCTCCATTCCTTGAGTGACAGTGCCAAGGAGTTATGCTGAAATATCGCCTGGTCCTATGCTGTTGTGTTTGCCTGGAGTATTAGAGCATTGTGAGGCAGAGCTGTTTGGAGCAATGGAGCCTTCCTCGGTGCTCCAGACTGTAAGTATGCATCTCAGCAATGGAAGCACAATTTCTTATAGGGAAAAGGAGTGACCCTAACTTATCTGTGTTGCTGGTTTTATATACTTCACCCTGGTGAAAGACCCTCTTTAATGCCACTTTTAGGGTGTCACAGTGGAGGTCCAAGTCCTACTTGTGTATAGCGCATTGTGTTGGTACTTTACCTTAGGGTCCCTTTACATAGGCCGATGTCTGCTTTATGATGATAGTTTGACAGTGCCCTATGCCTACTACATACCTACTACATGACAACAAATCCACATACATGTTACACATTGTTGGTAGAACATTCCTATTTTATATACGACATGTTGGCTTAGAGCTATCATCGGACCTTTGTCTAGACCTCCAGCACTATAATAGATCCATAGCTCCCTCTCCCTAATGGGATGACTATTCTAGTAGTATCAAGTGAAATATTTCAAGATTTTATTATGTGGATAATGACAAAAAATATTTTTTGTCACTTTTCTGATACAAAACCTGATTTCTTTCTAATATAAATCTTCCTAATGATTCATTTAAAACCACTTCAAAAATGCAAACATATAAACTATTGTGAAATTCCATATTTCAGTTGAAATCATGATACCATACTACATTTATTATGTTAATATCCCCACTAACCATCTGGTTTTTAGGGGTGTCTAGGGAACTTCTCCACCCCCTACTGAATCAACCTAATCCATCTCTTTGTACTACACATATCCATAACAATAATCATAATAAGTCGATTTATGTCCCCATAAAATTCCACATACACATGACATTGCGATACAGCTGTTTTGATCATACAAGTAGAGGAGTAAATTTACCAAATGTTTGTGGATTTTATTATTATAGTCTATCTTAGGAATCAATACATCAATCAATAAATGTGAAATTCTGTGCATTAAATTCTTAGTAATGTCCTGACCTCTATTTAATAAATTATTCATTGATTATGTATAATAAAGAAGACGTATTCCCGCTATGCGTCCTGACTAGAGATGAGCGAACACTAAAATGTTCGAGGTTCGAAATTCGATTCGAACAGCCGCTCAATGTTCGTGTGTTCGAACGGGTTTCGAACCCCATTATAGTCTATGGGGAACAGATACTCGTTAAGGGGGAAACCCAAATCCGTGTCTGGAGGGTCACCAAGTCCACTATGACACCCCAGGAAATGATGCCAACACCTCTGGAATGACACTGGGACAGCAGGGGAAGCATGTCTGGGGGCATCTAACACACCAAAGACCCTCTATTACCCCAACATCACAGCCTAACAACTACACACTTTACACACTCAATACCACCTCTCTGACAGTAGGAAAACACCTTGAAACATGTGTATTTGGCACTTGCAGTGAGGAGAGCTTGTCACCAGCAGTGAATTTGGCCCTTGTAGTAAGTTGAGGTTGGCACCAACATTTGTTTTGAAAATCAGGGTGGATTGAGCCTCTAACCAGCAGAGTTTGGGCAAATTCATGGTGGAGGGAGCCTCTAAAAACCCCAGTTTGGACCAATTCATGGTGGAGGGAGACTCTAAAAACCCCAGTTTGGACCAATTCATGGTGGAGGGAGACTCTAAAAACCCCAGTTTGGACCAATTCATGGTGGAGGGAGCCTCTAAAAACCCCAGTTTGGACCAATTCATGGTGGAGGGAGCCTCTAACCAGCCCAGTTTGGACCAATTAATGGTGGAGGGAGCCTCTAAACAGCCAAGTTTTGGGAAATTCATGGTGGAGGGAGCCTCTAACCAGCCCAGTTTGGACCAATTCATGGTGGAGGGAGCCTCTAAACAGCCCAGTTTGGGCAAATTCATGGTGGAGGGAGCCTCTAACCAGCCCAGTTTGGACCAATTAATGGTGGAGGGAGCCTCTAAACAGCCCAGTTTGGACCAATTAATGGTGGAGGGAGCCTCTAACCAGCCCAGTTTGGACCAATTAATGGTGGAGGGAGCCTCTAACCAGCCCAGTTTGGACCAATTAATGGTGGAGGGAGCCTCTAACCAGCCCAGTTTGGACCAATTAATGGTGGAGGGAGCCTCTAAACAGCCAAGTTTTGGGAAATTCATGGTGGAGGGAGCCTCTAACCAGCCCAGTTTGGACCAATTCATGGTGGAGGGAGCCTCTAAACAGCCCAGTTTGGGCAAATTCATGGTGGAGGGAGCCTCTAAAAAACCCAGTTTGGACCAATTCATGGTGGAGGGAGCCTCTAATTAGCCCAGTTTGGACCAATTAATTGTGGAGGGAGCCTCTAACCAGCCCAGTTTGGACCAATTAATGGTGGAGGGAGCCTCTAACCACCCCAGTTTGGGCAAATTCATGGTGGAGGGAGCCTCTAACCAGCCCAGTTTGGACCAATTAATGGTGGAGGGAGCCTCTAACCAGCCCAGTTTGGACCAATTAATGGTGGAGGGAGCCTCTAATTAGCCCAGTTTGGACCAATTAATTGTGGAGGGAGCCTCTAACCAGCCCAGTTTGGACCAATTCATGGTGGAGGGAGCCTCTAATTAGCCCAGTTTGGACCAATTAATTGTGGAGGGAGCCTCTAACCAGCCCAGTTTGGACCAATTAATGGTGGAGGGAGCCTCTAAAAAACCCAGTTTGGACCAATTCATGGTGGAGGGAGCCTCTAATTAGCCCAGTTTGGACCAATTAATTGTGGAGGGAGCCTCTAACCAGCCCAGTTTGGACCAATTAATGGTGGAGGGAGCCTCTAAAAAACCCAGTTTGGACCAATTCATGGTGGAGGGAGCCTCTAATTAGCCCAGTTTGGACCAATTAATTGTGGAGGGAGCCTCTAACCAGCCCAGTTTGGACCAATTAATGGTGGAGGGAGCCTCTAACCACCCCAGTTTGGACCAATTCATGGTGGAGGGAGCCTCTAACCACCCCAGTTTGGACCAATTCATGGTGGAGGGAGCCTCTAAACAGCCCAGTTTGGGCAAATTCATGGTGGAGGGAGCCTCTAACCAGCAGAGTTGGGGGAAATCAGGGTGGAGGGAGCCTAGTATTAGCAGAATTGTGCAACGCTTATGGTGGATGAGTATGAGGATGCGGAGGAATTGGAGAGGTTGAGTACAGACATGGAGTTTCATGTTGGGGTGCTTTACACAGGTGGGCACAAAAATGACGGCTCTACCCAGTGGTGGTTCATTTTTATCAAAGTGAGCCGGTCGGCACTCTCAGCTGACAGACGGGTGCGCTTGTCAGTGATGATGCCACCGGCTGCACTGAACACCCTCTCAGATAGGACGCTGGCGGCAGGACAGGACAGCACCTCCAAGGCATATAGGGCAAGTTCAAGCCACAGGTCCAACTTCGACACCCAATACGTGTAGGGCGCAGAGGGGTCGGAGAGGACAGGGCTGTGGTCGGAAAGGTATTCCCGCAACATGCGCCTATACTTCTCACGCCTGGTGACACTAGGACCCTCCGTGGCGGCACTTTGGCGAGGGGGTGCCATCAAGGTGTCCCAGACCTTAGACAGTGTGCCCCTCGTTTGTGTGGACCGGTGAGAACTTGGTTGCCTACTGGAGGAACTGCCCTCCCTGCCGCCAACGTCACATGCTGGAAACATCTCCATCATATTCTGCACCAATTGCCTGTGGCAAGCATTGATGCGATTGGCCCTCCCCTCTACCGGAATAAAAGACGAGATGTTGTTTTTATACCGGGGGTCAAGGATAGCAAAGATCCAGTACTGGTTGTCCTCCATGATTTTGACAATACGCTTGTCGGTTGTAAAGCACCCCAACATGAACTCAGCCATGTCTGCCACAGTGTTAGTTGGCATGACTCCTCTGGCCCCACCGGAAAGTTCAATCTCCATTTCCTCCTCATCCTCCATGTCTACCCATCCGCGCTGCAACAATGGGACGATTCGAAGTTGCCCGGAAGCCTCCTGTATCACCATCACATCATCGGACAACTCTTCTTCCTCCTCCTCCTCCTCCTCCTCCTCCTCCATTAAACGCAGTGAAGCGGACAGATGTGTGGACCTACTCTCCAGCTGTGACGGATCGGATGCTATCCCTAACTCCTCTGTGTGATCTGAGTTATCCCTGATGTCAATCAGGGATTCTCTCAGAACACACAAGAGCGGGATTGTAAGGCTCACCATCGCATCCTCAGAGCTCACCCTCCTTGTGGACTCCTCAAAGACCCGTAGGATGTCACAAAGGTCTCTCATCCATGGCCACTCATGGATGTGAAACTGAGGCAGCTGACTTTGTGGCACCCTAGGGTTTTGTAGCTGGTATTCCATCAAAGGTCTCTGCTGCTCAACCACTCTATTCAACATCTGAAACGTTGAGTTCCAGCGTGTGGGGACGTCGCACAAAAGCCGGTGTTGTGGCACATGCAGGCGTTGCTGGAGAGATTTTAAGCTAGCAGCGGCTACTGTCGACTTGCGAAAGTGGGCGCACATGCGCCGCACTTTCACCAGTAGCTCTGGAACATTGGGGTAGCTCTTTAGGAAACGTTGCACCACTAGGTTGAAGACGTGGGCCAGGCATGGAACATGTTGGAGTCCGGCAAGCTCCAGAGCTGCTACCAGGTTCCGGCCGTTATCACAAACGACCATGCCTGGGCCCAGGTGCAGCGGCTCAAACCATATTGCCGTCTCATCGAGGAGGGCATCCCTCACCTCGGAGGCAGTGTGCTGTCTGTCCCCCAAGCTGATCAGCTTCAGCACAGCCTGCTGACGTCTACCAACGCCAGTGCTGCAACGTTTCCAACTCGTAGCTGGGGTCAATCTAACAGCGGAGGAGGAGGCGGTGGCGGAGGAGGAGGCGGTGGCGGAGGAGGAGGCGGTAGAGGAGGAGGAGGAGGAGGGGGGTGTTCTTCTCGTGTCCCTGCCAGGAATGTTAGGCGGGGAGACGAGGTACACCGGGCCAGTTTGGGAAGCAGTCCCAGCCTCAACTACATTCACCCAGTGTGCCGTCAGTGAAATGTAGCGTCCCTGTCCGCATGCACTTGTCCACGCGTCGGTGGTCAAGTGGACCTTTGTGCAAAGCGCGGAACTAAGGGCCCGCCTGATGTTGAGTGACACGTGCTGGTGCAAGGCGGGGACGGCACACCGGGAGAAGTAGTGACGGCTAGGGACGGCATAGCGAGGTGCCGCAGTTGCCATCAGGTCCAGGAAGGCGGGAGTTTCAACAAGCCGGAACGCCAACATCTCCTGGGCCAGCAGTTTAGCGATGTTGGCGTTCAAGGCTTGCGCGTGTGGGTGGTTAGCAGTGTATTTCTGCCGCCGCTCCAATGTCTGAGAGATGGTGGGTTGTTGTAAAGAAACGCCTGATGGTGCCTTTGATGGTGCAGGAGAAGGAGATAAGACAGGACCAGGGGAGGATGAGGTAGAAGTCAACAAAGTGGCGGAGGCAGATGAAGTGGTGTCCTGGCTCGTCCTCTGGAGTGCATCGCCAGCACAGTCAGCAGTGGCAGTGGCAGAGGCAGAGGCAGAGGCAGTGGCAGTGGCGTGAACGGCAGTCGGCCTTTGTCCTGCCGTTGCTGCCTGCCACTGATTCCAGTGCTTGGATTCCAAATGACGGCGCATTGAAGTGGTGGACAGGTTGCTCTTCTCAGAGCCCCTAATCAATTTCGAGAGGCAAATTGTGCAGACAACACTATATCTGTCCTCGGCGCATTCCTTGAAAAAACTCCACACCTTCGAGAAACGTGCCCTCGAGGTGGGAGTTTTTCGGGGCTGGGTACGAACTGGAACATCTTGGGAGATTCCGGGTGTGGCCTGGCTTCGCCTAAGCTGCTGACCTCTGCCTCTGCCTCTAGCTACCCTTTTTGGTGCTGCACCTGCCTCAACATCCACACTACTTTCCCCGCTTGACATCCCCCCTGTCCAGGTCGGGTCAGTGTCCTCATCATCCACCACTTCCTCTTCCAACTCCTGTCTCATCTCCTCCTCCCGCACAATGCGCCGGTCAACTGGATGCCCTGACGGCAACTGCGTCACATCATCGTCGATGAGGGTGGGTTGCTGGTCATCCACCACCAAATCGAATGGAGATGGAGGAGACTCTAGTGTTTGAGCATCTGGATACAGATGCTCCTCTGTTAGGTTCGTGGAATCGTGACGTGGAGAGGCAGGTTGAGGGACAATGAAAGGAGCGGAGAACAGCTCTGGGGAGCAGGGACAGTTTGGGTTATTGTTCTGTAAAGCTTCGGAATTTTGGGAGGAAGGAAGACAAGACTGTTGGGTAATAGGAGGAGAGGAGGCAGAGTCTGACTGGCTGCTGGACAATGTGCTGTAAGCGTTCTCTGACAGCCATTGCAAGACCTGTTCCTGGTTCTCGGGCCTACTAAGGTTTGTACCCTGCAGTTTAGTTAATGTGGCAAGCAACCCTGGCACTGTGGAGTGGCGCAATGCTTGCTGCCCCACAGGAGTAGGCACGGGACGCCCTGTGGCTTCACTGCTACCTTGCTCCCCAGAACCATTCCCCCGACCTCGCCCACGGCCTCGTCCACGTCCCTTTCCGGGAGCCTTGCGCATTTTGAATTCCTAGTTAGAAATTGGCACTGTATACCAGTAGTAAAAATTGTGGGTGCACGTAACCCCAATATATTCTTTGAATTCCCAGTCAGAAACTGGCACTATATGGCAGTAGCAAGAAATGAGGGTATTTGTATTCCCAATATACTCTTTGAATTCCCAGTCAGACAATGGCACTGTATACCAGTAGTAAAAATTGTGGGTGCACGTAACCCCAATATATTCTTTGAATTCCCAGTCAGACACTGGCACTATATGGCAGTAGCAAGAAATGAGGGTATTTGTATTCCCAATATATTCTTTGAATTCCCAGTCAGACAATGGCACTGTATACCAGTAGTAAAAATTGTGGGTGCACGTAACCCCAATATATTCTTTGAATTACCAGTCAGAAACTGGCACTATATGGCAGTAGCAAGAAATGAGGGTATTTATAACCCCAATATATTCTTTGAATTCCCAGTCAGACAATGGCACTGTATACCAGTAGTAAAAATTGTGGGTGCACGTAACCCCAATATATTCTTTGAATTCCCAGTCAGAAACTGGCACTATATGGCAGTAGCAAGAAATGAGGGTATTTATAACCCCAATATATTCTTTGAATTCCCAGTCAGACAATGGCACTGTATACCAGTAGTAAAAATTGTGGGTGCACGTAACCCCAATATATTCTTTGAATTCCCAGTCAGAAACTGGCACTATATGGCAGTAGCAAGAAATGAGGGTATTTGTATTCCCAATATACTCTTTGAATTCCCAGTCAGACAATGGCACTGTATACCAGTAGTAAAAATTGTGGGTGCACGTAACCCCAATATATTCTTTGAATTCCCAGTCAGACACTGGCACTATATGGCAGTAGCAAGAAATGAGGGTATTTGTATTCCCAATATACTCTTTGAATTCCCAGTCAGACAATGGCACTGTATACCAGTAGTAAAAATTGTGGGTGCACGTAACCCCAATATATTCTTTGAATTCCCAGTCAGAAACTGGCACTATATGGCAGTAGCAAGAAATGAGGGTATTTGTATTCCCAATATACTCTTTGAATTCCCAGTCAGACAATGGCACTGTATACCAGTAGTAAAAATTGTGGGTGCACGTAACCCCAATATATTCTTTGAATTCCCAGTCAGACACTGGCACTATATGGCAGTAGCAAGAAATGAGGGTATTTGTATTCCCAATATACTCTTTGAATTCCCAGTCAGACAATGGCACTGTATACCAGTAGTAAAAATTGTGGGTGCACGTAACCCCAATATATTCTTTGAATTCCCAGTCAGACACTGGCACTATATGGCAGTAGCAAGAAATGAGGGTATTTGTATTCCCAATATACTCTTTGAATTCCCAGTCAGACAATGGCACTGTATACCAGTAGTAAAAATTGTGGGTGCACGTAACCCCAATATATTCTTTGAATTCCCAGTCAGACACTGGCACTATATGGCAGTAGCAAGAAATGAGGGTATTTGTATTCCCAATATATTCTTTGAATTCCCAGTCAGACAATGGCACTGTATACCAGTAGTAAAAATTGTGGGTGCACGTAACCCCAATATATTCTTTGAATTACCAGTCAGAAACTGGCACTATATGGCAGTAGCAAGAAATGAGGGTATTTGTATTCCCAATATATTCTTTGAATTCCCAGTCAGACAATGGCACTGTATACCAGTAGTAAAAATAGTGGGTGTATATAGCCCCAATTCTATTGCTAGGGGACTTGCAGGGTATTTCTGGGGTGAAGGTGGGGGGGCACACCGTTGGAACGGGTATCGGGGTAT
Source organism: Leptodactylus fuscus (assembly GCF_031893055.1). Lineage (NCBI taxonomy): Eukaryota > Metazoa > Chordata > Amphibia > Anura > Leptodactylidae > Leptodactylus > Leptodactylus fuscus. Next base: position 52,170,369 of record NC_134267.1, on the reverse strand, counting down.
ATATCGGGTATACGGGAATACACTGACAGTGTATTCCATTCAGGATCCTGGGAAAGCTGGGTTGCGGCGATTGAGCCCGTCAGTGCCACGTTACACTGACAAGCTTCTCCCTGGAATTTAGCTCTTACAAGAGCTGTTGGTTGTCTTCTCCTTCCTATCCTAGCCTGTCCCTGCCTACCCAGAATCTAAGCCCTAGCTAGCTGGACGGAAACCTCCGTCCTCGGTGAATTGCAAGCTCAGAATGACGCGAAGCTGGGCGTCGCTGTTCTTTTAAATTAGAGGTCACATGTTTTCGGCAGCCAATGGGTTTTGCCTACTTTTTTCAACGTCACCGGTGTCGTAGTTCCTGTCCCACCTACCCAGCGCTGTTATTGGAGCAAAAAAGGCGCCAGGGAAGGTGGGAGGGGAATCGAGTAATGGCGCACTTTACCACGCGGTGTTCGATTCGATTCGAACATGCCGAACAGCCTAATATCCGATCGAACATGAGTTCGATAGAACACTGTTCGCTCATCTCTAGTCCTGACATGTATAACATAGGTGGCTATGTGTATTTATTATGGATGTAGCTGTTAATGAATTCTGTGCTAATTGATGGCATTGATCACAAGGATGAGACACAGATCGTGTAAATATATCAGCTAGTGGAAGGAAAATTTTCTTCATTATGAAATTGTTGCTGAAATTTGAAATATATATTATTTGCAACTGATATTCAGAGATAATTTAGATACTTGTATTTTGGTGTACTTTTTATTTTTGACTTAAAGGCATGGTAAAATTAACCCATGAATAAAGCGTTATGAGTAGGGTTGAGCGATCGTGTTCGGAAAAGATCAGATTCCAATCGGCGATCGAGAAAATTTCACAATCGCGATCGGAATTCCGAACACGATCTTTTTATGTGGGATCGAGATCGGTGATCTTTTCCCACAATGCTTTGCTTAGCCTTCACACTGAGTATACGCTGTATACTCAGTGTGAAGGCTCCGCTGCAGTTCCATAGGAATGAATGGAAGCAGCCGGCACACAGCCTTAACCCCTTGTGCGCCGGCTGCCTCCATTCATTCGAATGGGAGGCTAAACTAAACATCTCTAGCAGCTACTTACCTCTAGAGATGGCTGCTCCGGTGCCCTCCTTCTTCTTGCCTCGCTGCCCTACCTCCCAGGTTAGTGTTTAAAGCGCTAGGTAGGCGGGGCATGTGGCTTAGGAGAGTGTGGGCGGGTACAGGGCGGGGAGATGTGACGTATCCCCTCCCAGTACCCGCCCACACTCTCCTAACCCGCCCACACTCTCCTAACCTGGCAGGGAGGGGGCAGCGAAGGGAGAAGAGAAGCGTGGAGCGGAAGCGAGGCAAAGAAGAAGGAAGGCACCGGGCACCGGACCAGCCATCTCTGGAGGTAAGTGGACACCAGGGGGGACTAAGTAGCCAGAGGATTAAAAAAAAAATCCTCTGGCTACTTTAGTGATTCACTACACAGCGTGGATTCTAACAATTGTTAGATTCCATGCTGTATAGTGAATAGGATTGCTTTTAAAATCCGATCTCCGATTAATTAAAAAATCCCATTGACTTGCATTGGGATCGGAATTGGGATCGAGATCGGGTTCGAATAAAAAATGATCGGAAATCGGATTTTAAAATCGATCCTGAAAAGTCAAGATCAGCTCAACCCTAGTTATGGGACCATTTATATGGCGTGCATAGTTTTTACCTTATACACTTTCGAGCATTACATTCATGTGAATGGTTTTCTGCAGTTTGCAACACAAAGAATAGCAAAAGTCTACCAGAGATGGAGTCACTGACACTCAGCAACTCGATACTTGGGCTTACAAGAGAGGCGTGAAGTGGGGGAACCTACCAATAACCTCCCTGTGTCCAAAAATGACTTACAGAAAGCAATTGTTTTGATGTGGCAATCTTTTTAGCTGATCAGAGGTTTACTTTAGCTTTCCCCAGAGGTCTTACGTAACGCCCCATTCAGAAGTGTCAATAAAAGGAGACAGAGAGGGCATTAGACATGGACACACTGATATGGTAGAGCCAACCCCAGCCATTCGGTATGTTAATTTTACAGTGAGGATAATGCATTGAGTGCAGAACTACCTAAATTACTCTGCCCTTGATATGGTGGAGATGTAGGATGTAGGAAAACAAGGCCCAAAGGAGGAATCTAAGAGTATGTTCACAGAGACTTTTTTTGCAGGTGGATTTTGAGGTGGAATTCTGCTGCTATATGGGAGGTATTTTTGTGAGATAGATCTTGAGGTGGATTCCACCTTAAAATCTGCCTGCAATTACTCAGTGGGAGCTTATCCTAAAACTCCTCCTCTCTTGTGGTGGGAAGGTGAGAAGGTGAAGTGCTAGCATCAGCCTCTGACTGGTGGGGAGCATAAGGTATAAGAACAAAGTGCAAAGAATTTAGGGGTTACAGTGGAGATGTTGCTTTAAAGGAGTCTATGGACCATTGGCGTCCCACCCCTTAAGCATGTGATTAGCTCAATGTTCAGCTCCTTGGGTAACTCCACCCACTTCTTCCCCGATCTCACAGGTACTTAGTTACCAGTTTAATGGGGGCTGGCAGGGAAGATACTGCCAGCTTCCCATACTCGGCAGCAAGAAGGAAGATGCAGTAAGGTGCCTGACTCACTGGAGTGTCCTGCCGTCTTCAATTTTCTTGAATTTTTCCTTTGCATCTTTTAGCTGCATTCCACAATGTATGGCCTTAGTCCAAAGGTGTTACCGTAACTGTGCTGGAAACTTAACATCAATGTACACAAATTATTTAACAAAAATTCATAAATGCATAAATTCACAATGTATGTTATTAGTTTAGTTGAGAAACATGTTAAAAATTGGTGAAGGAACTAAGAATGGTGAAAATGGAAGGCCAATAAGAAGGCCAAAAAAGCAAAATGGTGAATTTTGAAGAATTATGGATCACTATGCTTTATGATATTTGGTTCTTCAGTTTATCATTTTTTACACTTCTCTCAGCAGGTGAATTTCACCAGATCACATTTCCTTGTATATTATTTGACTATTTATTGATAAAAAAAACCGTATATATATACCCCATGATGTGATATAAAGTCATTCATGAGTCGATTGCATTGGCTTCACAATGAAGGCAAATTCATTCTGGATCACATAGTGTGAAATCACAAGACTGAGCCATTTTTCCCTAATTTGCACCAAAAATTCTATTTGAAATATACTCCATCCTCATATATTACTAAAGGGTGATTGTATCTTGTCCAAATATAGGCTGAATTATTCCCATGACTGCACTTAATTTATTGGGTGAAGACAATTTTACATATGGCTGGCCATGTAAGTTATTATTTTTATTGGATAAACAGTATAGCTCACAGTAATATTTTTTATACACGTCTATGATTTTAGAGAATAATACTTATTTTACAAAAATATGGTCAATCAATAATTTTTATCAATAAATTAATAAACAGTAGTGACCTTAGAAGTGTCATGTCCTGGGGCATATGAAACGGCATGGAGTTGACATAAGTATAAAAAAAGAAATAAAAAGGAAAAATTTTATTCCGCTATTCAAAGTGGTCAAAACTCTTACCATGTATTAACTGGACCCTAGACATGGGTAACCATCAGTATAGCAGGCATAGCCGCAGCTGTGGCCAAGAAGGGAGAGACTGTTAATTATCATTGTGGATGATTGAGCTGGATGAAGAAAATTCGGGAAGCCCAAATAATGAGTGTCCTGAACCTAGCAGCACATTGAGGTCATGGTTGATTGGGGTCCCTTTTAAAGTTTTATTATAGTACCTACTGCCCCAGGTTAAATGCTATGATAATAGTGTTGGCATATTAAACATGAGCACATATTTCTACTATGACATTAACATATAATTCTGATAAGATAAGATCAATTTACCAAGATGTCCTAAGCTGGTCATGGGAAGAATATGCAACTCTGTCTCCCAAGATGTAAACAGGGAGACAGATTTGCATATTCTTCCCATGTTCCCTTGCAGTGGAGCAACTATGGCTGTATAAGTCTCCACACACCTGAAAAGGTGGCCTCTCCCTAAGGAGTGACATTATCCCCATAATCTAAGCTGGTCATACACTTTAAGTACCTCCCTGACCATATCATAAACATGCATGTTTGGTTCAGCTGAAGTTATGGGAATAATTAGGAGAGGGCGGAGGTGGAAATTGTCCTGGCACTGCAAGTTGCCGAGATCAGTGTGCTATCCAAGTTTTTCCGGTATAGCACACTGACCCATTCATTTCTATGGACCGACCACAAAATTTGGAATAGGACCTATTCCTGTCCTATTTTGTGGCCCTTGCTTCCATAGCTCTTATTCATTTAATTAAAGGAGACACGGAAGCACAGTTGGTGCACGGGCGGCACATGAGTGACATCCACGTTTCCCCCATGCGCTGCCCATTCCTTTAATTCACGCCCGGCCAAAAGCATATGTGATTGTACATGGACCAGCTCTTATTTCTTGTATGGGCCATTTATATCTTTAATAAAGGCAAGCTTGTAGTGACTTTCAAGGGAGGAGGTGTCCCACAGTGGGTGCCTGACCTAGGGGATTGTCGTTAATCTTCGAACCCATGCAAGAGTAGTGTATGGCACAGTACTCTCATTGTACTATATACAGATAGCTAGTGTACTGTATCTCAGCCAGTCTATATACCCATGTAATAAACTGGGAAGAATTTTATCAAACTAGCCAGATGCAGTGGGTGCGGAGGTGACTTCTAAGCACATAAGCGGGCTATCCTACCGTCTGGGCCCTGTCTAATTACAGTCACTGCAGGGCCCCTGTCACCAATCATATTGCTCACATAGCTAAGGGGTCCCTAGCCTAAGACCAGAGCATGTCATCAACTGAGAGGACCAGAGTACAGAAAGAGTCTAAGGTAAGAGCTAGGCATCAGGCTAATACTAAAAAAAGCATTTATCTGTATAATGGGCCCCCAGAATGAATTATTATATCTCCCCATAAATGCCTCTTTTCAAGACTAAAAAAAATCAACTCTGTTAATATCTCCTAATAACCGAGGTCCACCCTGGTCCCATTCGCTTTCGTGCGATCTTTTGTACTTTTTCCAACTCTAGGAAATCCTTTCTATGAACAAGTATCCAGAACTGAACTGCATTTCCCAAATAAGACTGCACCGAGGATTTGGTACTGTGTGTAGTGGTACTGTCTTTATACTTAAGCCACTTCCTCCTCCCCATATTATAGGCCCACAGCACATGTTTGGTGTAGAGGTATTAGCAGACATGATCAATGATGACACTTAGTAGATTGGAATTAGTGATTATATTTTGAGTAGGGTTGAGCGATCGGGATTGGAAAAGATCGGATTCTGATTGAGAACGTTTCACAATTGCGATCGGAATTCCCATCCCGATCTTTTCGGGCAGGATCGAGATCAGGGCTTATTTCCCACAATGCTTGGCTACTGGCCAATCATTGTGGGAAAAGCTTAGCACCCATAGGAATGAATGGAAGTGGCCGGCTGCTTAACCCCCTGCGTCCATTCATTCCTATGGATTTACCACAGCCTGCCACTCTTCTGCTTCGTCCCTGTTTTACCGTATACTCAGCTGAATATACAGTAAAACAGGGACGAAGCAGAAGAGTGGCAGGCTGCGATATATAACTGTGTGCTGCGCTTCTGTGAGGACGGCGAGGCAAGTTCATGAATAGATACATACTACTGTACATTGACTTGTCTATCTACTAGACAAGTCAATGTACAGTAATATATATCTACTGGTGAACTTAACTCAACTTACCTGCTCAGAAGTGCTGCAGCTGCCCTCTGCTGGTCCGGTTCTCTGTCCTTCATGTGACTTAAGAGCACCCTGCGCCCCGCCCATACCTCCCTATACTATTATTATAGAAAAGGCGGGGCTTAGGAGAGTGCTGCACCAAGCCCCGCCTACTCCCTGCATCTCTACAATACTAGTCTAGGGAGGCAGGCGGGGGGGGGCGCAGGGCGCTCTGAAGACATGTGAAGGACAGAGGACCGGACAAAGAAGAACTGGGAGCTGCAGCTGTGCAGGTAAGCGGACTCTGGGGGGTGGTTAATCACTACACAGCATGGGGTCCAAAGATTTAATCAATTTTTGGATTACATGCTGTGTAGTGAATAGGATCGTTTTTAAAATCCGATCTCCGATTATTTAAAAAATCCCATTGATTTGTATTGGAATCGGAATTGGGATCAGGATAGAGTGCGAATGGAAAATGATCGGAAATCAGATTTTAAAAACGATCCTGAAATTTCAAGATCAGCTCAACCCTAATTTTGAGATAACAGATTTTATGTGATTGAAATCCATAGGCACATGAGCCTGTGTCACACCCTTACAAAATACATTTATTTGCCTTTTAGGCTGGGCCCCACATGGTGTAAAAGCCACGGTTTGGTGGTTTCGGATTCTAGCAAATCTCATTAACACATTGCAGAAAAATACACACAGTAGTAATGCTGCAATTTCCAAAATCATTGCAACTTTGGAAATTGCTGCATGTCAATTATAACTCTGCCCATGACAACCACAGATGGAATAGGCAATGGGAAATGCAACAGCCCCCACCCTTAACTGTCATTGTTTATGTGTGTGTGATGTGGTGAGACCTCCAAAAATTACTTTTCTGGCCCTTCACATCAGCCCTTCCAAATTAAGTTAGAGGCCCTTAAGCTGAGCTACCAGCAGAGATTGAGGCCCTTGAGATGACTTGAGCCTTTTACCAGCATAGTTTTAGGCCCTTTAAGTTATTTCAGCTAGTTCAGCCTTGCACCAGTGGAATGTTAGACCCTTTAAGTGAGTTGTGCCATGCACCAGCAGTGTTTTCGGCCTTTGGGGTGAGTTGAACTTTTAAACAGCAGTGTTTTTTGGCCCTTTGATTGAACTGAGCCTTTAACCAGCAGATATTTAGTTTTTGGCCCTTGAGGTGAGTCGAGCCTTTAAACAGCAGTGTTTTTGGCCCTTGGGGTGAGTTGAGCCTTGCACCAGCAGAGTTTTTGGCCCTTGGGGTGAGTCGAGCCTTTAAACAGCAGTGTTTTTGGTCCTTTGGGTGAACTGAGCCTTTAAAGAGGAGATATTTAGTTTTTGGCCCTTGAGGTGAGTTGTGCCTTTAAACAGCAGAGTTTTTGGCCCTTGGGGTGAGTTGAGCCTTGCACCAGCAGAGTTTTTGGCTCTTTGCGTGAGTTGAGGCTTTAACCAGCAGAGATTTAGTTTTTGGCCCTTGAGGTGAGTTGAGCCTTTAAATAGCAGAGTTTTTGGTCCTTGAGGTGAGTTGAGTCTTTAACCACCAGAGATTTAGTTTTTGGCTCTTGAGGTGAGTTGAGCCTTTAAACAGCAGTGTTTTTGGCCCTTGGGGTGAGTTGAGCCTTGCACCAGCAGAGTTTTTGGCCCTTGGGGTGAGTTGAGCCTTTAACCAGCAGAAATTTAGTTTTGGGCTCTTTGGGTGAACTGAGCCTTGTAGCAGCAGAGTTTTAGTTTTTGGCCCTTTGGGAGAATTGAGCCTTTAAAAAGCAGAGTTTTAGTTTTTGGCTCTTGGGATGAATTGAGGATTGTAGGAGCCTAATATTATGTTCTATGGATGAATAGAGCCTTGTCGGAGCATAATATTAGGCCCGTGAGGTGAGCCTTATTGGGGTGATTTTAAATTTTGTTTGTCAACTGTGATGGTGGAGGAGGAGGAGGAATTGAAGACCTGGAGCACACACATCCAACTTCATGTTGGGGTGCTTGACACTGGTGGACATGCAAATGATGGGTCAATCTAGTGGCAGTTCATTTTGATCAGCATGAGCTGGTCAGCGCTGTCAGCTGACAGAAGGCTGCGCTTATCTGTGATGATGCCACTGGCTGTGTTGAAGACTCTTTCTGATGGAGGTGCTGTCCTGCCCTGCCACCAGCATTCTAAGGCATAAAGCGCAAGCTCCAGCCACAAGTCCAACTTTGACACCCAATAAATGTAGGGCGCAGAGGGATCGGAGAGGACAGGGCTGTGGTCGGTCAGGTATTCCCGCAACATGAGCCTATACTTGTCCCTCCCGGTGACACTAGGCCCCTCAGTGTTGGTAGTTTGGCGAGGGGGTGCCATTAAGGTGTCCCACACCTTGGAGAGTGTACCCCTGTGGGTGTGGACCGGATGGCAGTTGTTAGCCTCTTGGAGGAACTGTCCTCTCTGCCACCAACGAGAGTTGATGGAAACATTTCCATCATATTTTGTACAAGTTGCTTGTGGCAATCATAAATGCGATTGGCCCTCCCCTCTACCGGAATGAAGACGATATGTTATTTTTATACTAGGGGTTGAGGATTGCAAAAATCCAGTATTGGTTGCTCTCCAGGATTTTGACCAATCACATTTGTCACTGGAAAAGCAGCCCAACATGAAGTCAGCCATGTGTGCCAGGGTGTTAGTTGGCATGACTTTGCTGTCCCCACCAGAAGGGTCACTGTTCATTTCCTCCTCTTCCTCCTCCCCTTCGCCCCATCTGCGCTGAATTAATGGGACACACTGAACTTTCCTGCTAGCCTATTGTGTGACAATGATCTCATCTGCCACTTCATCCTCCTCCTCCTCTTCCTCCATCATTATAGGCTGAGAAGCTGACAGGAGTGTGCACTGACTATCCTGCTGGGATGGGTCTGCTCCTATCCCCGATTCCTCAGTATGCAATGCGTTATCCCTGATGGTGATGAGGGATTCTCGCATCACACACAGGAGCGGGATGGTTACACTCACTAGTGCGTCATCACAGTCGACCCTCTTGGTGGACTCAAAGACGCATAAGATCTCACATATGTCTGCCATCCATGGCCACTCATGGTGCAGAAACTGCGGGAGTTGACTTTGAGGAACCCTTGGATTTTGAAGATGGTACTACATCAAGGGTCTCTGCTGCTCAATACACCCTGCTCAAAATGCGGTACATTGAGTTCCATTGTGTGGGGACGTCGCACAACAGCCGGTGTTCGGGCAGATGTAGGCATTGCTGGAGGGTTCGGAGGCTAGCAGCAGCTACTGTCGACTTACGAATGTGGGCGCACAAGCGCCGCACTTTTGCCAGTAGCTCATGAACGTTGGGGTACGTTTTTAAAAACCATTGCACCACCAAGTTGAAAACGTGGGCCCAGGTGCAGCGGCGCAAACCAAATTTCCTTCTCATTGAGGATGGTATCCCTCACCTTGGAGGCAGTATGCTGTCTGTCCCCCAAGCTGATGAGCTTTTGCACGGCCTGCTGACGTCCCTAGAGTGCTGCAGAGTTTCCAGCTCGCAGCTGGGGTGGATGTTACGGCCAAGGAGGAGAAGGAGGAGGAAGTAGAGGGTGGTTCTGAACCCCTGCCAGGAATCTTGGGTGGGGAGAGGAGGTAGGCCTCCCACTTTCCGACCCGGTCCCATCTGCCTGGTCAGAGCAGTAGTTGCAAGCTGCAGTATACACCGCACAAGTTACTCGCACAGGCACAGTGAGGGTGTATAGACGGACGTATGTACCACCAGTTTACTGCACTGGCAGATGTCTTGTGTGGTTCAAATGTGAACAGACTGCAACAAAGCTTCTCCAGTTAACTTCATTGGGAAGCTGCACCTGTGTATAGCTGCGGGGAGTAGCCCAATGAAGCCTTGCAATAGTCGTCTGCTAACTTCAGCAGAGACATAGGCTCTGAACACTGCTACACCCTGTTATACAGCAAAGGTTGCCAGGGGTTAAACGTCACCCCTGGTCAGTAACATAAGAGGTTCCACAACAGCTAGGAGCTACAAAGTTGTTACACAGTTTCAATAAGTTTATCTGATTCCCACTGGCAGAGCCAAGGAATCCTAACTAGATCCCTAGACTGCTCTTGCCTAACACTGGAACCTAGCCCTGACCTCCTGTCTCAAAGCGTCGGCAAGTCCCCATCCACAGGGGCGGTGGCATAACTTCACCGGACATGCTCAGTATGGGCAGAATGGGACTTAGCTTCTGAGCGCCTCCAAAAGGTCTGAGCATGCTCAGTAGGAGAAGAATGGGAATTAGCCTCTGAGCGCCTCCAAAAGGTTCGAGCATGCTCAATAGGCAGAAAGCTGGACTTAGAGTCCAAACAGCTCACTGCACAACGCTGAGGGTGAGGGTTGGATTGGCCCGCAGGTGGCGCTGTGCGCTGGACAGAAAACCTGCGGGATCCCATCCTAACATCCGCATGCACTTGTCCATGCATCGGTGGTCAAGTGGACCTTAGTGCAAAGTGCAGAACTAAAGGCACGCCTGATGTTACGTGACATGTGTTGGTGCAAGGTGGGTACAGCACACCAAGAAAAGTAGTGACGGCTATGGACGACATAGCGAGGTGCCACAGCTGCCATCAGGTCACGGAAGGCCTGAGTCTCCACAAGCCTGAATGGCAACATCTCCAGGGCCAGCAGTTTGGAGATGTGCCCATTTAAGGTTTGGGTATATTGGTGGGTTACGCTATATTTTTGCCTGCGCTCAAATGCCTGGGAGATGGTGGGTTGTTGGGAAGAGGCGTATGATGGTGTAGGAGAAGGAGCGAAGGCAGGAAAAAGGGGAGGATGAGGGTGAAGTCCCCAAAGTGACAGAGGCAGATGTGGAGGTATCCTGGCTGGTGGTCTGGACTGCAGCAATAGCACTGGACACAGTGGAAGAGGGAGTGGCAGAAACGACGGATGACAATTGTCCTGTGTTTGCTCTCTCCCACTGAGCCCAGTGCTTGACTTCCAAATGACGGCACATGCCTGAGGTGGTAAGGTTGCTCTTTTCAGAGCCTCTACTCACTTTGGAGTTGCACAAATTTGTCCTCCGTGCATACATTGAAAAATCTCCACACCATGGAGGAATGTGGCCTGGATGGGGGAGTTTTTCTCGAGTGGCTAGGACAGGGAACATCTTGGGCCTTGCTGGCTCTGCCCTGACTTCTGTGAAGCAGCTGTCCTCTGCCTCTGGACATGCCACTGCCTGTAGCCACCTTTTTGGTGCTGTGCTTGCTTCCAGATCTACGCTGCTTTCCCCGCTTGACATCACCCCTGCCCAGGTTGGGTCGGTGGCCTCGCCGTCCACCACCTCCTCTTTCAATTCCTCAATCTGCTCCTCCTCCTGCACACCGCACATGACAACAGCCTGCCCTGATGGCAATTGTGTCTCATCATCATCACTGATGATGGGTTGCGGGTCCACAACCACAAAATCGCCAGGAGATGGTGGATGCTCCAGTGTTTGGGCATCAGGACACACAAAGTCATCCATCTGTTAGCTCCTGGGATTCGTGAAGTGGTGGGACAGAGTGAGGGACAGTTAAAGGACCCAAAAACAGCTCCTGGGAGGGGGCAAAGATGGGATGACTCTGCTGAGAAGATTGGGCATGTTGGGAGGAAGGAGGGGCAGACTCTTGGCTAGGAAGATGACTGGAGGTAGTGGCTGACTGGCTGCTGGAAAAGCTGCTGGAAGCATTATCCGCTAGCCACTGCAGCACATGTTTCTGGTGCTCAGGCCTGGTCAGTGTTGTACTCTGCACCCAGCTTAATGTAGCCATCAAGCCAGGGATTGTGGAGAAGCGTGATGCTAGCTACCCCTCTCCAGTATCCATTGAATGCGCTGTAGCTTGACCACAACCTTGCTCCCCAGCTGCATTTCCACGCCCCCGGTCCCTTCTCCGTCCATGTCCATGTCCCTTTGTGCTAGCCTTGCGCATTTTGAGATGTATACAAATGTTATTTTTTTTTGTGTGAGTTCACAAACTGATGGATTGTATACATTTTTTTTTGTATACACAGAGGATAGCTATATCGGGCCTATATACTGCCGTATATACTAGTATGACAGTATACAGGAATGAGTGAGTGAGTTGACAAACTGATGGATTGTATACAAATTTTTTTTTTTTTGTATACACAGAGGGTAGATATAATGGGACTATATACTGCCGTATGTACTAGTATGACAGTATACAGGAATGAGTGAGTGAGTGAGTGACTGATGGATTGTATACAAATTTATTTATTTTTTGTATACACAGAGGGTAGATATATTGGACCTATATACTGCCGTATATACTAGCATGATAGTATACAGGAATGAGTTAGTGAGTTGACAAACTGATGGATTGTATAGAAATTTATGTATTTTTGTATACAGAGGGTAGATATATTGGGCTTATATACTGCCGTGTATACTGGATAACAGTATACAGCTTTCTTATTACCCCTATGGGACAGAAATTTCAGGAGCTTAGTGTATATACTAGTGGTGTATATACGCTGGTGAAGTAGTTTAGCTCTTAAAAGAGATGTTGGTTTTAATTTTTCCTGCCTATCCAAACCTAAATCCTCTCTCGCCCTCAGCACAACGTCTCTCCCTATCTAACTCCAAACCGCAAATGACATGAATATGGCTGCCACTATTCTTATAGATCGGAGGTCACATGATTTCGCCAGCCAATGACTTTTTCCCATTTTTTTTCGATGCCTACATTTTCCTGATTCCTGTTCCACCTTCCCTGCATAGTTATTGGTGCAAAAAAAGCACCAGGGAAGGTAGGAGGGAATTCAAATTTTCACTGTGTCTACCACGTGGTATTCGATTGGAATCAAATATCTCGAATACCTTAATATTCAATTGAATATCTACTCAATCGAACGGTATTCGCTCATCTCTAAAAGCAGACACAGACTGTATCTTCCTTGTCTATTGTGATTAAAGCACATTACAAATGTTTGTTGTTGATGCACACTATCTTACTGTCACATACTGTTGTACTAGCACTTTTTGCTGGGTTACAGTTAATCAAAAAATTTCAGTTCCCAAATAGTTTGTGTGAAATTGTTTATATCCAATGAATCTTCTAGAAAAAAAATAAAAATAAAATACGCTTAACACATTAACTGTGGACTTAATACACCATTGTAGTTTACTTAAAGGCATCCTATCATTGAAACACGTTTTTTTATGACTAACACGTCGGAATAGCCTTAAGAAAGACTATTCTTCTCCTACCTTTTGTTATCTTCTCCACGCCGCCATTCGCCCAAAATCCCGTTTTTTGTCAGTATGCCAATGAATTCTCGTGCAGCACTGGGGGTGGGCCCCAGTGCTCAAACAGCACTGGGGGCGTCCCCAATTCTGCGAGAGAACTCTCTCCCATATTCATCAGCAACGGCCTCTTCATCTTCTTCTTCTGTTGCACGGTGGGTCAAAATTCAACGCATGCGCAAGTCAGCTCTGCAAGCGGGCCGCGGGCAGAGTCGGCTTCACATGCAGGCGGACGTTTTTTTGTGGCCGCTTATGCAAGCAGGCGCAATACGCTCCTGTAGTTCTATGGAGTACTAAGTAATGCCCCTTCCATTTTAAACAACCAATTGGGGCTGACCGCTAAATCTGCGCACCCTCCCACTATCACAGGCTGTATTAATGCGCATGTGAGGAACAAGACCAATAGCAGAGACAAGTAAAGACCTACCTCCCCGACTAGACCATTCCTCGAGCGAATTGTCAACAAACAACGCCCTCCTATGAACATAAGGAGAGACAGAATTACTCAGGAATAGTCTAGCAAGTAAAGAATATCAGGACTCAGATTTTAGAAAACACTGGTGTAATAAGACACTGAGATGGTCACAAACATCAGATGAAGATCTATCCTCACAAAAAAGACTAAAGATAACTGCAGGACACTTTAAGGCTTTAGATAAACTCAGAAAACTAAAAAAAAAAGGACCAAATATCTATATTTTCTTCTTATTGTTCACTGTAAATCAAACTGGCTGACTATATTTATAGAAACATTGGTGGAGTGACAAGTCATAGCTTAAATCAGATACATTTTCCATATAGTTGAAGAGTCTTCATATTTTTGGACACCAAAGATTTTTGACATTCCAACCTGCACCTATTAATACTAACAAACCAAACCACAATGCCTTGCACAATAATAGTCAATGTTAAAATATATATAATTTTAAAAATAAACTGCTTTACACCATCCACCATACACGTAACTGCCTGGGTGCCTTAGCTTCCAGGTCAATGCTGCTTTACACAGCAGGTATATGTTGGCATGGACAATTGGACAGATATGATGATGGTACTTGAGAGGTTACTTTAACTTTCAGTGGGTTCTCCAGCACCCAGAGATCGAGGGAGGTGTTCTGTTGCAATGGCAACTGGTAGCCTTCTGAAGGTTCTCAGGACTCTCACTTGCAAAAATTACCAGTGATGCAATACAATTACAGTATTTACACAATTATCACATTTTCAAGCCCACCAGGGGGACTAAAAATAAGGTTACATTTTTTTTCAAACATAAAAAGAAAAAGAGAAAAAAACTGAAATCATAATAAAAATTTATGTGTTGACTATGAGCACATCCAAAAGTACCCATACTGTTAAAATATAATAAATTGTATTCCATATGGGGGACACAGTGATGGAAAAAAATAAATTAATTAATGTTTTGGGCTTTTTGCTTCTTTACCTCCAAAAACAAAAAGTGAACAAAATATCATTGGTTACCCAAAATGGTATCAATAAAAGATTTTTAAAAAAGGGGAACAACATGATGACTCAGTGGTTAGCACTGCAGCCTGGTGACCTGGGTTCGAATCCTGCCAGCAATAACATCTGCAAGGAGTTTGTATGTTTTCCCCTTGTTTGCGTGGATTTCCTTCCATTCTACAAAGACATACTGATAGGAAAAAAAATGTACATTGTAATCCCCATATGGGGTTCACAATCTACATTAAAATAAAAAAAAAATGAACAAAATATTATAGGTTACTAGAGATGAGCGAACAGTAAAATGTTCGAGGTTCGATATTCGTTTCGAGTAGCCCCTAAATATTCAACTACTCGAATCGAATATTGAACCCTATTATAGTCTATGGGGGGGGAAATGCTCGTTTCAGGGGTAGGCAACGTTCGATCAAATTATACTTACCAAGTCCATGAGTGAGGGTCGGGCTGGATCCTCCGAGCAGTCTTCTCCTTGCAGCGTCCCCACGGCGTCTTCCGGCTCTTCATTCACTCTGCTAGGCATCGGTCCTGGGCAGAGCCGACTGCGCATGTCTGCACTACAAGCGGACATGCGCAGTCGGCTCTGCCAAGGCCCAATGCCTGGCAGAGTGAATGAAGAGCCGGAAGACGCCGTGGGGAAGCTGCACGGAGAAGACTTCTAAAGGTAGGAGAAGAACCAGCGTTGATTGGCCGACTGTATAGCATTCAGCCAATCAATGCTGGTTCTGCATCGAACTTTTACATTCGAACAGTGAGTGGTACTCAATCGAGTACGAGTATTTCGAATACCGTAGTATTCGATCAAATACCTACTCAATCAAATACTACTCGCTCATCTCTATAGGTTACCCAAAATGGTATCAATAAAATTTATAAAACATGAACAAAATATTATAGGTTACACAAAATGGTATCAATAAAACTGACAATCTCTCACAAAACATTCTAGGTTTTAGAATGTGAAAATGCATGACGATTTTTTTTTAACTCAAACTTTCAAATGTTTTAGTTGTGTTAAAACAACAAATTCTGTCGGTTTCGTATTGCTGTGATCATACAAATAAATAAATAAGAGTAATGTAATTTCTTTTACTGCACAGTGAAATAGTTTTTCTCCATTTACACCCCATCCTGAATTTTTTTTCCAGCTTTCTAGTATATCATGCAGAATATTAAATGATACCATTAGGATGTAAAGTTTGTCCCACAAAAACACAAGCCCTCATATGCTTCTGTGAATGGAAAAACAAAAAAGTCACATCTGGGGGGAGGAAAAACAAAAATGAAAAATGACTGTGATGAAAAGGGGTTAATATCATGAAAAATATCACACACTTGAAGACACTCACCAATGTAATAACTTCAACAATATAATAACTAACTCCAGTAATGTGCTGCTTAAAAAAAACTAAGACCATCACATTAGAATCTAAAAAAGGGAAATATTTGTTAGAGAAATTTTATGAAATTCTATTCTTTTTCCAGAAAAAAAAAAAAGTTGGAAAAAATAGGTTGTTCAACTAAATCTTAGAAGAGAAAAAAAACATCATATAATTGTGTTTACCCAAAAGTCTTTTCTTTCTAATTTAAATAGCATAAACATCTGGACTAACGCAATCATAGAATCATGGCAGTAGTCAAGCAAATCTTGTGGAAAATAATGAAATTAGATCCCTGGTGTTGTGACAGAGTAAGGGCAGGATACATCAGTTCGATGTTAATAAAATTTCCATGAATGACTGAATACAATTAAGAAATTGTCAGTTGCGGCAATGAACTTTTGTAGCTCACGGATGTTTGCATCATTTGATTATGCTGGCAATTTCAAATTGTTTATTAGTGTCTGTGTTGGGATATTAATTATGACCTTTATTGCAGCCCACAATTAAGCCAGTTACAAGGCAACAAGCGCTCGTGTTATCGTAATAGAAGGTTGGAACTGCGCAAAAGGTGTTTTTATTTTTACTTAGATCATCCCCTTTGCTTTCAACCTAGACAAGGGAAGCCACATGCTTACATTGCCACTCACTTTAATAGAGTCCTGAGACTGGACTGGTAACTGAAGCATTTGGCAAATCATTTCTCTTAACACTATTTTAGGTTTTCACGTTATTTTGTAGCCGTCTCATTGTTATGGCTAGACAGACAGACAGAGACTCTCGATATATAAATAAATAGATAGATAGAATGTTTTTAATATATTTTTATGTTTTATTTAGACTATAAGTAGTGGCTCAACTAGGAATTTCAGGACCCCGTGGTGAACTTTTGACATGGCCCCACCCCTTAAGACCCCAACCAACCGACCCTTTCCCCTGCATTCCTGCACATAGTATTATGCCCATAGTGGCCCCTTCACACAGTATTATGCCCCATAGTGGCCCCTGCACACAGTATTATGCCCCATAGTGGCCCCTGCACACATTATTATTGCCCATAGTGACCCCTGCACACAGTATTATGTCCCATAGTGGCCCCATAGTGGCCCCTGCACACAGTATTATGTCCAATAGTGGCCTCTGCACACAGTATTATGCCCAATAGTGGCCCCTGCACATAGTATTATGCCCCATAGTGGCCCCTGCACACAGTACTATGTCCCATAGTGACCCCTGCACACAGTATTATGTCCCATAGAGGCACCTGCACACAGTATTATCCCCCAGAGTGGCCCCTGCACACAGTATTATGTCTTATAGTGGCCTCTGCACCCAGTATTATGCCCTATAGTGGCCCCTGCACACAGTATTATGCCCCATAGTGGTCCCTGCACACAGTATTATGCCCCATAGTGGTCCCTGCACACAGTATTATGCCCCATAGTGGTCCCTGCACACAGTATTATGCCATAGTGGCCCCTACATACAGTATTATGTCCCATAGTGACCTCTGCACACAGTATTATGCCCCATAGTGGCCCGTGCACACAGTATTATGTCCCATAGTGGTCTCTGCGCACAGTATTATGTCCCATAGTGGCTCCTGCACACAGCATTATGTCCCATAGTGGCTCCTGCACACAGTATTATGCCTCATAGTGGCCCCTGCACACAGTATTATGCCTCATAGTGGCTCCTGCACACAGTATTATGTCCCATAGTGGCCCTGCACACAGTATTATGCCATAGTGGCCCCTACATACAGTATTATGTCCCATAGTGACCTCTGCACACAGTATTATGCCCCATAGTGGCCCGTGCACACAGTATTATGTCCCATAGTGGTCTCTGCGCACAGTATTATGTCCCATAGTGGCTCCTGCACACAGCATTATGTCCCATAGTGGCTCCTGCACACAGTATTATGCCTCATAGTGGCCCCTGCACACAGTATTATGCCTCATAGTGGCTCCTGCACACAGTATTATGTCCCATAGTGGCCCTGCACACAGTATTATGTTCCATAGTGGTATCTGCGCACAGTATTATGCCCAATAGTGGTATCTGCGCACAGTATTATGTCCCATAGTGGCCCCTGCACACACTATTATGCCCCATAGTGGTATCTGCACACAGTATTATGTCCCATAGTGACCCCTGCACACACTATTATGCCCCATAGTGGCCCCTGCACACAGTATTATGCTCCATAGTGGCTCCTGCACACACTATTATGCCCCATAGTGGCCCCTGCACACAGTATTATGCCCCATAGTGGTATCTGCACACAGTATTATGTTCCATAGTGGCCCCTGCACACAGTATTATGTTCCATAGTGGCTCCTGCACACTGTGACTCACAGCCTCCGCAGACAAGTGAATAGGTCATATTATCTGCAGGAGTTACTGACTATTAAAAAAAAAAAAACTATTAAAAAATCTGCAGTGGTAGCCTGGTTGGCATGGAAGTACTCCTGTGCATACCGCACAGGAATAGGACCTGTCCTGAGTTCTGTGGCCCTTGCTCTTATCCATGTAATGTGCTTGGGGTGGCAGAAATGAATTGGTCAGTGTAAAATCCCAGATATCACACTGAACTCACACACGTTTATGTGCAAGGGGCCTAAAGAAAATACAAAGAAAATGTAACTACTTTAATAAGTGGCCATTTTCCCTGAGTCATGACCGGACACATTTTTCAGTTTTTCTGGTTATTCAAATAATTTTTGTGACTTTTTGTGATTCACAGAGCTTTATTTTTATGACACTATTTATTTTTTTTATTTCCATCCGAGACTGAGTAAACAAAAAATAAGGGTAAGCATGTCTGTTTTTCACATTTTTTTTTCTAAAAGCAAAAAATGCTTCTATAATTTTTTTTTATAGTTTTCCCGATCACAATAATTTTTAGGTAGTTGTGTCGCTGGGGGCAGGGCTAAAACCTGTGAAGTGAAAGTGATAGTGGCATTATTTTTTTTTGCACTTATTTTTATTTTTGTCATTTTAATTTATTTTATTGTGTCCCCATAAGGGCATAATAGATCTCTGGGGGGCATTTTCACATTAGTTTTTTGGGCTGTAATTGGAATTGATACACTAATCCCATATGCTGGAAGAATATAACTTCTTAGTATATGCTGCAGACACTGGTCTGAGTCCTCAAGGATCCATCAACTCAAGGCCACGCTATAAAGGAAGCTGCATTATGGCAACTCCCATAACTGTGATGGGAAGCAATTGGGAAGGCGGGGACAGTAACAAGCCATCCCTGCATTTTCTCTGGGATATCTGGCTGTTATGCATATAGGTCTCTGTTTGGAGGGGTCCCCAAGTGGACTCACTGATTGGAAATCTGAACGCAAATGTGAACCAGCCCTCAGTTAATAGGGTTGGTTTAGACTGGATTACCTGCAGACATTCACTTAAGTGACACATTAGCCATCCATAATTAGAAGGGTTTTATTTGGTTCATGGAGCACCAGTTGACCAACTGGAGAAGGTTTTGTTTGGTCATACATGTAATATTAGTGTGCTTAACACCCATTCAAATGATGCATGGACAGGCCCATCAGAATAAAAACTGCTTTTATTCAGGACTGTCATAAATGGGGGTCTCTAAAGCAGAATATAGACATGGATATCCATATGTGTCAACCCTTAGCTATCAATTCAATTTGTAAACTTAGGATCATTTTAAAGGTACTTTAGATAAGGTCAGAGCCGTGTTTATGACTAATTGACCAATAATCCTGGGTAACTGTCGTTGTCCTAATTGATATGAGCTAAGGGCTAGCGACAAGGTATTGATACCAGACGCAAAGGTTGGTATTAACTCCTCTCTTAGCAGGGGAATGTGTGCTGATGCGCTTTTTATTAAAAACATGGGGGTTAAATAGTAGCAGAGAAAGGAAGTGATATAACAGCAACGTAAGTTTTCAGAATAATTCCTGATTGGTATGATACATCTCAATCAAACAGAAAAAGTTTAAGCAGTGCCTTATATAGCCAGCTGCTCCTGGTCCTGCGTGTTAACCTTGGGGAGCTGTCTTCTGGCAGCAAGCCAAGCATTTGTTTTTCTTGCACCCATTGTGGATGCAGGCGCCATCTTATCATATAACATACCAGTTTCAATCATAAGCAACTATATCTAGCATTCAGCTTTTAAGGTTTTAAGGATAACAATGTTTTTCATACATTACATGATTATACACGTCACACTTTCAGTTGCGATCTCACACCTGATTCATAAGGCAAGAATAGACAGTCCTGCACACTGGATGAGTTCCCAAACAGGACCTGAACATAATAGGTGGTGGGTGACAGAAGGATACTGTCTGTGGTGACCTCCATGCGGGAGAACAAATCCCACCCCATGTATGGGACCCTGATGGGACTTGGTAGCACTGCAAGTGACCGACTGCTTCACCCCAAGTGTGAGAAGGAGCGCTATCGCAGGTCCTTCCTTCCAACCGCGACCAGGCTGTATAATCTACATCAGACCAAGCGAAGATCACTCCGCACAGAGAACTAATGATTATGACGATGACCATGAGGTCTTCCTCTTTCTCTTCTGTTTTTCCTTAGCTGCTATGGACTCCTAGTATATCTTCTCTTCTCAGCTTATGTGTGTCTACGTCTGTAATATATTACTGTGTATTATCCTGTATCTGTATTACTATGCTGCTGTAACATTTCCCCAATGTGGGACTATTAAAGGATTATCTTATCTTATCTTATCTTACTCTATAGGCAGTGCATAGTTGCTGCAGCTATTTTCCCATCTATCACTATGCCCAATGTTGCGTTGGGTAGAATTTACAACTCGAGGTACCCTTCAACCCAATGTCACTGTTGTCAAAATATGTTCAAATTGTAAATAATTGTGCAGATTTAACTATGTCCAATAAGTTTCACCAGAGCATAAAATGAATCAATTTGCCTTAAGTGGCCTTTAGTTAAATATTTATTAAATAAAGATGACAGATATTTTCAGAGCGTGATATAATGTAACATTTTGTCTGCAGAGTTATTTTAATGTTTCTGTACTAATCATAGAAAAAAGGTAATGTGACCTCCAAGATCATTTTATATCAGTCTTTGTCAAAATAACTTGAAGATGATGCCTTCTATATTAGGACAATTTAAGCTTAAAGCAATTATTATGGAAAGGAAGTTCTGGGGAGTGCTGAGGAATCAATTAATAAGTGAATATGCTCTGCAGAAAATAAATGTAGATGATTTGACACTACATTGACTTGATATTTATTATAATAAGGAGTATGAATAGTTATATACAGCAAGTGTCAGGAAAAAGGTGTAACAGATTCATTACGTGGCAATTAACAGTAGGATACTATTTTCAGCCGTCAATTTGTTTGTGCGCTTTTCGGTTTTCTATGTAGAATTATATTTTAGAAAAAGGTAAACTAGTCTGTAGAGATAATGCTTAATTTAATTTGGCAATTTTTAGAAATAGGTACAGCGCAATTTTATCTAAACTTGGAAAGGTATTACTAATGCATATCTAGACTTAGCCATATTTTTGGACTTGTTTAAGATATGCCCAAGGCTGTTTCCAGCACTATGGGAGAACTGGATAAAAATCGACGTCAGACTGTGCTGTATAGAATGATCATTTCTTCACCCACTATTGTAAGAATGTGGCTTTCATCAACTTACACTGTAGCAACTCATATACAATTTTTGGATATTCGGAACAATATAATGGTGACTTAGTTATATATTAAATATTCAGATATTATTATTGTAAAATTAGATAAATATTTTCAGAATTTTATTTTTCTTGGTCTTATTTTCAACATTTACATTCTATTAAAAAGTATATCTTCTTTGCCAGTTTTATCAACTTGAGTTTCAACTTTTACATTTCTTCTTTATCATTATGTATTCTTATATGGCTAGTCTGTGATCTAAAAACTTTGTTAAAGGGGTTATGCCATCTCAAAGATCCTATCTATACTGGTAGCTTATGTAAATTGAAGAGTTTTCCTAAGCATATCACTTTAGAAATGCTGCTTTGTTTGCCTGCTATCTGAACTTATTCCTCCCATTGTTTACACAGTGTTTCCATAACCATGGACCTATGAGGTAGAACAAGTAATGTCACTCACTGCTAATTGTAGTTTTACTGATAAAGCCCAGTCTGTTATCTCTTTATGTAAACACACAGATAACATTTGAGTCCATTCTCTACAAGCATGTGCATATTATCTGATCTGCATAAGTATTGTGATCCTTCTCAAGCCCGTTCAGCAAGAAGGAGGAGGGGAAATACAGGAAGTGAGAAGAACAGACTGCAGGCAAAGCTGCTGAAACACTGAGATGGGAAAACTCATTTAACAGCAGGAAAGTTGATGCAATGATAAAGAAAAACTACAATATGTATTTGATCAATTCTCCAAAGCTTTAGTATCAATGATCCTGTGCTCTCTGACAGCCTTGGCTTATCTCATTGTAGTGGTGACATGCCATACCTACACATGATGAATACGGCCAAACTCTGGCCTCAATGGAGGTGCTTGCTGGTACAGCAAAAGATCACTGAGGCCAGTCACAATCCTCAGTAGAGACCTGGGGCCATGGAGGTCAGAAGATGAAAAGGGTGCCTGGGAATAAAGTACCGTCCTCCAATTATTATTATAATATGGTGTCTTAAGAGATTCCAAGGTGTAATATCAATCCATGAGAGGAAAACTCCAGAAATCTTGGGTTTACCCAAATCTGATTTTTAGAAAGCAAACCTGTTTTATTAAGAAGTGTTTTATTCATCCCTAGTGAGTGATTTTTTTTTTTCCTGCACTTTCCTTGGGTCTACAATTACGATACTTTGGGGTCTGAAAAGACTACAGAATATAGTAATGATTTAAGGGTGGCAATTCCAAAAATTTCAAATTTGGTGAAACCTAAAAATGTTTCTTTATATTTTATATGTAGATTGTGAGCTCTTTCTAGGGCTCACAATGTATATTTTTCCCTATCAGTATATCTTTGGAGTATGGGAGGAAATCCATGCAAACATGGGGAGAACATGCAAATTCCTTGAAGATGTTTGCCCTTGGCAGGATTCCAACCCAGCACTCCAATGCTAACCACTTAGCCACTGTGTCTCCCTAAATTTTTCAATATTTGTAACAAGGATGGTTTGTAGATGCATTGTTGCATTGCTGTTTTATAAGGAATAAAAGTATTTGCTAAAGTGATGCTAGGTTTACTCTAGGTTTACTCTAGCATTTAGTTTCCGTTCTTTGGGTCCACTTGAGGAAAAACAAAATCCTATCTGCTTAAAAAGTGGTTACCCGTGGACCTCATAGACTATAATGGGCATAGCCCGGTTTTCCGCCCTGTTTCTGTCCATTTTCTGCCAATTTTATACTTAAATCAGTGAAGACTTTTCTGTCTGCCTATTTTAAGCAGAATGTAGGATGGATTCCCCTTCGCTAGTGAGAACTTAGTATAAATTTGTCAGGAGAGCTGACACGTCCTGTTTAAATTTAAATTGAGACAATTATGCAAATCCATAGTTGATCACTTCTAAAAATATCCGATTATTTTGTGAATGTTGCTCCTATGTACACCTACGTGTCTCCTTGGTTACAGACTACCGTCAAACCCACAAACCCTTCTATCTGCCCCTCTTCTTACTATCTGTAGAATAGAAACATAGGGCAGTGAAATTAGAGTAAAACATTATTGCTGAATTGCAGGAAATATTTTGTGTACTCCAAATAGTATGTTATTTTTCCTTTATAAGGTCTTATTCACACCCTTGTGACAGATGAATTTTAACAGCCATTTTAAGAACCATGAGAATGAATTAATGTATTCACATGCGGTATCTTTTTTTATAGATAGAAAAAAACAGTCTGTTAAAAATTTACACATGCTATATCTTTGTCCATTTTCAGGGACACAGACCCAATAGTAATTAATGGATCCATTTTTAATAGATATAAAAGGAACTGATGTCCAAGTTAAGCCCGTTAAAAACAGATCAGTGACTTGGACCACTCAAAGAAATTCTCCCTCTCTTTATAATAGTTCATTAAAAATGTATGCAATGGGTATCAAAAAAAGACACTGTCAGGCAGCACGGTGGCTCAGTGGTTAGCCTTGAGGTGCTGGAGTCCTGGGACTGGGACAACATCTGCAAGGAGTTTGTATGTTCTTCCCGTGTTTGCATGGGTTTCCTCCCACACTCCAAAGACATACTGATCTGGAGGGAGGGAAATATTGCCATGTGAGTAAAGCTCGAGACACACTTGGATTTGGTGAGCGTTCAAGAGAGTCCATTCCCTACTTCAATTGAAAAACATGGAGAAAAAAATCTTGAAAGCCACATTTTTTGATCAGAAACCAGGTAGACCCCATTATAGTCTATGGGGTCCATGGGTTTCCATGGGTAACCACTTTTTACGACGTGTAAACAAAGCGTAAGGCCTGAATCTGCTTAGTTCCTTTATTTTGATACATTGAAATGACTGCAAAAATACACATGCTATAATCTTTAATATATGAAACAATGCTGTGATTGTAATTCCAAATTTCCACAGCTATGTCACTGCAAAATAATATATAAATTATAAAAATATTCTAGAAATTAATATATAAATAATGTCATTATTTTATTATCACATTCCATTTCAGTCCATTCTCGTTCTAGATTCGCATAGTTTAAGATGACTAAGATTAATAGATTTTTTTCAGATCAGAAGAAAGAGTCACAGAACATCTTGCTTCCACATATAAATTTAGACTAAGATTAAATTGGCCTAATTCTGTTGCAGATTCACCTGTCAGTTGTCTATACAAGATGAGCCGGTTGTTTGAAGTGAATCACAAAAATGATCTCAAGTGAGCAGAGATGACGTTCTCAAATGCAGTTTGCAATGAAGCAACTGACCTCTTATACAAAGGTTCATGTCTTTTCCTACAGAAACAGATGGATAATAGCATAATACTGAAATCATGCTCTACATAATATGAAACCAGTCATTGCAGACCTGATTGCTTGCCATATGTTTGAGAAGGTTTTGAAGTAAGTCTGAAACAACATGTAATTCCTTAAAATATCACATTCTTGTTTTTCTTAAAGGCTGTACTACACATTCCCTTCCACTCTTAAAAGTTGGATTTTCTTTCCTGTAATAAATTCGGTCAATTTTTTTTTTTTTTTTTTTTTTAGCTCTCTATGATTTTTAGAATTGTTCTTATGATGGTTTATGTTTGTTAGTGCTAGGCGAGAAAGAGAAATTCCAGATAATTTCAGGTCGAGATTTTTTGGATTCTAAATAGAGATGAGCTTCCCCGCTGCGTCTTCCGGCTTTTCATTCACTCTGCCAGGCATCAGGCCTGGGCAGAGCCGACTGTGCATGCCCGCTTGTAGTGCGGACATGCGCAGTCGGCTCTGCCTAGGCCCGATGCCTGGCAGAGTGAATTCAGAGCCGGAAGATGCCGCGGGGACACTGCACGGAGAAGACTTCTCGGAGGATCCAGCCCGACCCTCACTCATGGACTTGGTAAGTGTAATTTGATCGAACGTTGCCTACCACTGAAACGAGTATTTTCCCCCATAGACTACTCGATTCGAGTAGTCAAATATTGAGGGGTTACTCGAAACGAATATCGAATGTCAAACATTTTACTGTTCCCTCATCTCTAATTCTAAATATTAAGCTAGCTAAAGAAAACAGGAAAAACATCCATAGTGTTATTTAGAAATCTTCTACAATCTTTAGGCTGAGGGCCCACGTTGCGGAAACACAGCTTTTTTTGTTTTTAGATTTTGTTGCAGTTTTTTGAGCCAACGCGAGGAGTGGATTGAACAGAAGGGAGAGGTATAAGAACTTCCTATATATTTCTCAATCCTATTGTAGCCATGCTTGGCTTTGGCTCAAAAAATGCAGCAAAATCTGCAACAAAAAAGCCATGTTTTCGCAACGTGGGGCCTCAGCCTTAAGGTGTTAACTTCCTACAGATCCCCTTCATTTTCCAAAGACAAGGCTTACTCCAGTGCATGGTGTATAAAATTCCTGGTCTCCTGTTACAGACTTCTTCATTCAGACATTAACCTTCTTCGGACTCATTCACATGACTTGATGGTTTAATTTTTCACATTCTAAATATCTTTGAACACTGGATGTCAAAAAGGATTGTCATCAAGTGATGGCCGTTTTTTGACTTATTGCCTTGAGTCTATGTAGCCGTAAAAACAGACAAATATTAGACATGTCAGTTTTTTTGATTGACTCTTTTCAGGGTTTATTAAAAAAAAACAAAAAAACAACAACACAGACTTTTATGGTTTTTTAAATGGCCATGTGAAGACTCTTCAAAATACAGATATCATGCAGCTGTCATATGAATAAGGTCTTAGAAACAAAGGCATGAGACATGGCTTCATGAACATTACAAAGTGACAGATTTACTGTCTGGATTGCAACTTGACCTTGGCATAGAAGATGTCAGAATTTCACGGATTTTAACATGTCAGATTTTAGAAGTAGATTTTTTGAAAAATATACCATTTGCTTTGTATTGTATATGGTGATCTAATGATGATTTTTATAGCTCAGTTATAGAAGTCTAAGGATACACAAACATCACAGTGTGCCATGTACGGGTAAGTAAAAACTATGTGGATTGGTGTTTATGTGCCATGCGTGGTTTTCACTGACCCATAACTTGATATAAATGGGCCAAGCCACAAATACTGACAGGTATAGGACCTACTCTTGACTATGTCCTGGACACACAGTCCGAAAAACTATGGTGTGTGGGCTCATAGAAATGTAAGTATCCATATGGTCATGTACAAGTAGCCTAAGGCCTTATGCACACACAGTAAATAACAGCAAAGTGACAACCTTTTTCATAATGGCTGCCACGCGCCTGTTTTTAGAACCTTTCTCAAACAGAGCAATATTACTGGTTATGGACTCTAGGTTTTAAGGATATGTTGATCCAGGGTTTTTATACTGACTGCCAGATTAGAGACGGGAAATATTTTTTCCCCCCGAAATGGGACAATTGGCATGAGACTCATGAGATTTTTTTTTGCCTTCCCCGGGATCAACCCTGTAGGGTATTGTAGGGTTATAGGTTGGACTTGATGGACTGATGTCTTCATCCAACCTCATCTACTATGTAACTATGTAATATTGCATTGTGTCTTCAGGATTGTAGCACAGAACCACTATATAGACTTTAAGCACCTATAGCCACTTCAAGAACACCACACATGGTACACATTTCTAACTCTCATTTATATATAAATCCATCTAAGTAATAGGTTTTACAGTTAAAAAAATAATAATAATATAAAATAAAATATATATGTTAATAAGGGGAATGCATTAACAATACATATTGGAAAGTTGCTCTCATACTATTTATATACCGTTGACTTTTTCTATATTTTAGGTGCTGAATGCCTTGTGACAAATGTTGCCTTTGCACTACATTTTATACTGCTAGGTGATATGCATTGCAGATAGTGTTCTTTTTCTCTGTTTTCCAAAGAGCAGGTCTTTTTTTTCGTTAGTATTTCAATATATTCATGAATTTTCCCATTTGTTATTTTATGCAAACCATAAGAGACATTTCCACGGTGAAGATTGCCTCTTTATTTTATTTTGAAATATTTGTGTATTTATTTCATTAAATGAGATAATGCTTTTTCTTATTAACATAATTTCCAGTACATTAAACATATTTCTCCGCAGTCAGAAGAGAGGAATCAAATTAAATGACAGTTAAATCACTTCCAGCAATTTCAACTGTTAAAAGAAATAAGTGACTCTTTAGTGAGAACATGATGTGCTGTAAACGGAAATGAAATGGTAAGGAAAGGTGGAGAAGCAAAGAAAATGATGACTGACTTGTAGCCACAAATGCCCCAAGACATGGCAAATGGCCCACACACTAGGACATGGCAGAAAATGATCAAGAACATATTACACGCACTCCTATTAAATTTCATGTTATCGATAATAAGCCAGTCTCCGGTACATAGGATTGAAATTTTAGAAAGCAGAATAATGGCATATATAATAAATGAGCAAAGAATATTTTATTTCTCTTGTTACAATAAAAATAAAGAAACCTTCTGTCAAATAACATATTGCGTTTGGTAATAATAGACGAAGAGCCTCAACTAAATTGTGGTAGTCATGGCTTCCAGTCAGAGTTATTATGTTGCGGTAACGTCACATGCAACCAAATGTTACACCGTACTAATGGAATTTTATGGAATCTTATTCACATGGCGCATTTCAACTTTTCCAGCATGTCTGTGCCATTTTTTCATGGGTTTCCTGTGGGCTTTCTTACTGACTTCAGTGCTGAACATGAATTTCATGAATGTCACATGCACAGCAACATACATGCAGCATACCTTCCAACAATTCGATCATGTTGCATACAGTAGGCATTAAGGATGGGCAAACTGATTCATTCCATTCAAGTCAGTGCTCCATTCACTGCTATGGAGCTGAGGGTACTCCTGAAAATTACAGGCTTGGCATCCCCATAGCATTGAATGTAGAGCTGGTCATGCAAGAACTGCATGCCCTCCAATTCATAAGGAGGTTTTATGGGACTTTTGGTCCCCTGTCCTCCTGACCAATGGGGGATCTGGCAATGAGGCCCCCCAGTGATCAGATACATTCCCTGTACTGTGGATACGGAATAAGTGTCCATAATTTCACAACCCCACTAGAAATCTGTTTTCTGCCACGTCGACATCCTAAAACAATTCCTTCTATGTCCTTGGTCATGTTGATGCTTATCTTAGTTGTCACCAAGTAAAAATGCTAAATTATATCATTAGATTCCTGCTGTACCCCTGAAGAATTTGTCTTTTGTGTTTAATTCGGGCTGTCTATTCAAAAGATATGTAATATGTAGAGATGAGCGAACAGTGTTCTATCGAACACATGTTCGATCGGATATCAGGGTGTTCGCCATGTTCGAATCGAATCGAACACCACGTGGTAAAGTGCGCCAAAATTCGATTCCCCTCCCACCTTCCCTGGCGCCTTTTTTGCACCAATAACAGCGCAGGGGAGGTGGGACAGGAACTACGACACTGGGGGCATTGAAAAAAATTGGAAAAAGTCATTGGCTGCCGAAATCAGGTGACCTCCATTTTAGACGAATAGTGGATTTCAAATCCGGGTCATATGAGAATGTGAACTTTGTGACTATGAGACAGGGATAGCTGTACAGGCAGGGATAGCTAGGGATAACCTTTATTTAGGGGGGAATGTTATTAAAAATAACTTTTTGGGGCTCTATCGGGTGTGTAATTGTGATTTTTGTGAGATAAACTTTTTCCCATAGGGATGCATTGGCCAGCGCTGATTGGCCGAATTCCGTACTCTGGCCAATCAGTGCTGGCCAATGCATTCTATTAGCTTGATGAAGCAGAGTGTGCACAAGGGTTCAAGCGCACCCTCGGCTCTGATGTAGCAGAGCCGAGGCTGCACAAGGGTTCAAGCGCACCCTCGGCTCTGATGTAGGAGAGCCGAGGGTGCACTTGAACCCTTGTGCACCCTCAGCTCTGCTACATCAGAGCCGAGGGTGCGCTTGAACCCTTGTGCACACTCTGCTTCATCAAGCTAATAGAATGCATTGGCCAGCGCTGATTGGCCAATGTATTCTATTAGCCTGATGAAGTAGAGCTGAATGTGTGTGCTAAGCACACACATTCAGCTCTACTTCATCGGGCTAATAGAATGCATTGGCCAGCGCTGATTGGCCAGAGTACGGAACTCGACCAATCAGCGCTGGCTCTGCTGGAGGAGGCGGAGTCTAAGATCGCTCCACACCAGTCTCCATTCAGGTCCGACCTTAGACTCCGCCTCCTCCGGCAGAGCCAGCGCTGATTGGCCGAATTCCGTACTCTGGCCAATCAGCACTGGCTAATGCATTGTATTGGCTTGATGAAGCAGTGCTGAATGTGTGTGCTTAGCACACACATTCAGCTCTACTTCATCGGGCTAATAGAATGCATTGGCCAGCGCTGATTGGCCGAATTCCGTACTCTGGCCAATCAGCACTGGCTAATGCATTGTATTGGCTTGATGAAGCAGTGCTGAATGTGTGTGCTTAGCACACACATTCAGCTCTACTTCATCGGGCTAATAGAATGCATTGGCCAATCAGCGCTGGCCAATGCATTCTATTAGCGTGAACTGAGTTTGCACAGGGGTTCTAGTGCACCCTCGGCTCTGCTACATCAGATTGCTACATCTGATGTAGCAGTGCCGAGTGTGCATCAGATGTGTAGTTGAGCAAAACTGACTCAGCACTGCTAAGTCTGCATTCGCATAGGAATGCATTGGCCAGCCTTCGGCCAATCAGCGCTGGCTCTGCCGGAGGAGGCGGAGTCTAAGGTCGGACCTGAATGGAGACTGGTGTGGAGCGATCTTAGACTCCGCCTCCTCCAGCAGAGCCAGCGCTGATTGGCCGAATTCCGTACTCTGGCCAATCAGCACTGGCTAATGCATTGTATTGGCTTGATGAAGCAGTGCTGAATGTGTGTGCTTAGCACACACATTCAGCTCTACTTCATCGGGCTAATAGAATGCATTGGCCAGCGCTGATTGGCCGAATTCCGTACTCTGGCCAATCAGCACTGGCTAATGCATTGTATTGGCGTGATGAAGCAGTGCTGAATGAGTATGCTTAGCACACACATTCAGCTCTACTTCATCGGGCTAATAGAATGCATTGGCCAATCAGCGCTGGCCAATGCATTCTATTAGCGTGAACTGAGTTTGCACAGGGGTTCTAGTGCACCCTCGGCTCTGCTACATCAGATTGCTACATCTGATGTAGCAGTGCCGAGTGTGCATCAGATGTGTAGTTGAGCAAAACTGACTCAGCACTGCTAAGTCTGCATTCGCATAGGAATGCATTGGCCAGCCTTCGGCCAATCAGCGCTGGCTCTGCCGGAGGAGGCGGAGTCTAAGGTCGGACCTGAATGGAGACTGGTGTGGAGCTATCTTAGACTCCGCCTCCTCCAGCAGAGCCAGCGCTGATTGGTCGAGTTCCGTACTCTGGCCAATCAGCACTGGCCAATGCATTTCTATGGGGAAAAGTTAGCTTGCGAAAATCGCAAACTGACAGGGATTTCCATGAAATAAAGTGACTTTTATGCCCCCAGACATGCTTCCGCTGCTGTCCCAGTGTCATTCCAGGGTGTTGGTATCATTTCCTGGGGTGTCATAGTGGACTTGGTGACCCTCCAGACACGAATTTGGGTTTCCCCCTTAACGAGTTTATGTTCCCCATAGACTATAATGGGGTTCGAAACCCATTCGAACACTCGAACAGTGAGCGGCTGTTCGAATCGAATTTCGAACCTCGAACATTTTAGTGTTCGCTCATCTCTAGTAATATGGAAATTCACTATTATTCATCAAGTGGGCAGTAACCTTTAAGAAAAAGATAAGATTATCAGAGATAATTCACATGTAATATTCCAGGGGCCTTATCTTATGAATGGACAAACCTTTAAAGAAAAAAAAAAAGAAATATTGTTCAGGAATATCAAACAATGTATAACATTTAGCATTTTTCACTTTAAGGTCATCTTTAAGGATCATATTTCTCATGAAACAATTCAATACAATATTACGACGTGGTAACAAAATCGTGTCCTATTGCAATTCCCATCATAACCACTTCGTGGCTTCACGTAGGCACATACACTTTGCATTGCAATATCATAAAATGTTGCTTTGTAAAGATAATTATGTTGTAAGACTTGTCGGGATTAAAGGTGAGCAAGGACAGCAATACCTGGCTACTTGGGATACTTTAAACCCTTATATTAAACCTGGAACATTGAGAATGGAAAAAATTACAGGATACATAAGGGATTGCACTTCCAGCCTAATGATGAACTTTAAAAAGGAGTCCAAAAATAACTATGTGAGTAGGATAAATCTTTTTTACCAGCAGGGATTTGATTCCTTGGTCTTCCTCTTAGAAAAGAGCCTCAACAGAGAAGGCAATTATGTTGAAAAATAGGCTGTGTGTGTGGTTATACCAAGTGTGTAAGCAATTCAATATAGCATGATTAAATAAATAGAAATACCAGGGAATATATATATATATATATATATATATATATATATATACACACACACACAGAACCTATCATGACATATCAGTTAGTGCATGACTTATCTGTTTTGATATGGTGTGTATTGGCTTAGTTATATTACCAGGATTTAGCTATACAAGCTGTAATATAAGCCATCTAATTCTGGCAATTATCACCCCGCAGTATTGTAGGTCATATATATTTAAATATAAATGTCGTCCATCTCCAGCATAGTGCACTAATCCCTAGTAACCAGTGGCAATAGCTCACAAGTGGTATTCATTCTACTTACAGTAATTGCAATTACACTTAATAATTAGAGATGAGCGAACAGTAAAATGTTCGAGGTTCGATATTCGTTTTGAGTAGCCCCTCAATATTCGACTACTCGAATCGAATATCGAACCCTATTATAGTCTATGGGGGGAAAATGCTCGTTTCAGGGGTAGGCAACGTTCGATCAAATTATACTTACCAAGTCCACGAGTGAGGGTCGGGCTGGATCCTCCGAGAAGTCTTCTCCTTGCAGCGTCCCCGCGACATCTTCCGGCTCTGAATTCACTCTGCCAGGCATCGGGCCTGGGCAGAGCCGACTGCGCATGCCTGCACTACAAGCGGACATGTGCAGGCGGCTCTGCCCAGGCCCGATTCCTGGCAGAGTGAATGAAGACCCGGAAGACGCCGCGGGGAAGCTGCACGGAGAAGACTTCTAAAGGTAGGAGAAGAACCAGCGTTGATTGGCCGACTGTATAGCATTCGGCCAATCAATGCTGGTTCTGCATCGAACTTTTCCATTCGAATAGCGAGTGGTACTCGATCGAGTACGAGTATTTCGAATACCGTAGTATTCGATCGAATACCTACTCGATCGAGTACTACTCGCTCATCTTTATTAATAATCCATGTAATAAAACATGAATATGTATCTATAAAATGTCTGCACATCCACGATATTCCATTACATTACTAAATTCTTGTGTTGATAAATCTGGCGCATGCTGTGTGATGGAGGATTACTGGCATACCGATTGTATGGTGCTGAAGTATTACTAAATCTTCACTTCTTCATCTCACCTGATATCCCTATCTTCTCACAATTCCACAATATGTTTGATTATAGTCACTTGAAGGAATACATATGGCAATACACCATAAGGATTATAAAAAGAAACCTTTGAAATCCGATATCATAAAATATGATTGCACGATACTCTGTCATGAGATGTCTGTCCTATATGTGTCTATATGTGTTTACTAAGTGGTTGTGTTGTAAGTTTCAGCTTTTTGGCACAATTAGAAATGAGGAAATCTCTGAAGATTCAGTTCAGGATTGAAGGTTTGAACCAAAGGTTTGGGTTCAGTTTGAACCAGTTCATTCCAAACCAAAGGTGTAAATAAATTGATTTAATAAGTTGTGTATGTCAAGTTGTGTATGGCACTCAAAGGGCTCCTAAGACTATTTAATCACTTTCTAGCTCTCTAACGCAAACACAGCCTTAGTAATGTCAAAGTGACAGTAAAATATATGACTATGGGTAAATGGATGACAACAAACTCTGTTTTTTTATGTTTGGCAAGGAAAAAAATAGTCAAATTTTACTTTACTTTTACTGCTTTTATATGTAACTATTTTATTGGGTTTATGCAGTTCAAACTGCAAAAAGTTTGGGTTCATTGGAACTTAACATATTTTAAAAGTTTGGGCTAAATCAAGTTTCTTCCACTCTGGTTTGCTTATCTTCACTCACAATATTGTATTGTATTAAATTGGTTTAACCAAAAATGTGGGCTAAGGTAAAGAAGGACATCTGTATTATCAAGTCTGCCAAAATTTTTTCAAATGGATTGAATTTTAGATTTGGCCACTCAAGGATATTGATATTATTGCTATATTGTATGTCATACCTCTGAAGCCACCATATTACTGTATTATGGGACTCTTTTTTTACTGGAATAGAAATCGCCAACATTGTGGTTTGTTTCTATTGCAATAGGTTTTCTTCCAGTATTTATTTTACTTTCAGCTTTTTCAGGTCCTTCAGGGCCTAATTTATGGGAAACAAACACACATTAAAGTGTGAATCATTTGTTTTGGGTGATATAAAATTATTAATTTACAGATGTGTCCTCTAATTTGGTTAAAGGGATAGTCCCATCTTAAAGATCTAAAATGCTATCATTTGTAATTACAAGGGTTTTCCTAAACACATTGCTTTAGAAATACTGCTTTGTTTACTTGCTATGTGAGATTATTCCACCCCATTGTTAAAACAAGGTTGCCTAGGTCCCTGGCATGATATCTTATCTCAGGATGGTGATTGAAGTCACTGAATCTGTAGAGGAGAGAGGCTAAGTTAGGGGGCTTTCACACTTGGGCCCAGTGTCCGGTGTGTGCATTCCGCCGGGTCTCCATCTTCATCCCTAGCGAAACTGGACAGGAGACGGAAACCTGGCAGTAAGTTTTAAAACCCATTCACTTGATTCGGTTTGCAAAAGGTGACCTCCCATGTCCGCCTGCTGCCTGTCCATGGGGAAACCACTTTTTGTAGCTGGACACAAAGTCCGGCATGTCCGACTTTGTGTCCAGCTAAAGAAAACGGTTTCCCTGTGGACAGGTCACAGGCGGATACGGGCGGTCACCTTTGCAAACCCATTCAAGTGAATGGGTTTTAAAACTGACCACCGGGTTTCTGGCCCCTGTCCAGTTTCACTGGGGCGGAACGTGGAAACCCAGCAGAATGCACACACCGGATACTGGGCCCAAGTGTGAACGAAGCATTATTGGGGTTGCGCTTGCTATCAGAGCTATCTTCTGCTCTTAGGTCTCGGGCAATCAGGTCAGCAAATTTCATTTTGCTGAGAAGAGCTTGGGCAGTGGGGAATCATTGTCTGTTATCTCTGCTTGTAAACACAGAGATAAGTGTTGAGAATAGTCCAATCCCAGTGTCTGTTCTGGCAGCATGAAAATTAATTTTTCTCTCCAAACTTGAGTAATGTAATATACATTTACTGTGCATATTATTTGATCTGCATTTATATTAGATTTCTAGTCATCATAATAAATAATTTAATGGTAAAGGCAATATCTATATGTACTAAATTACTTCTTTGTGTCCTGTCCATCAAACAGGTGCCTGCACTTTAGGACTAAGGAGGGTCAGTTTAGACTATTGGCTACCAAAGTGAATTGCAAAGCTTTGAAGTTTGATCTTGAAGGATTTTTATGTGTCATTATTTGGTTTTAGCATTATATTGTTTTCCCATTCAAATGTATTCCCACGGTAAGACTAAAATATGTCAACTCTATATATTATCCCCTAACTTACACTGATTTTTTACCATGCTTAACTGAAGGTACTAGACATACAGTTGGAATCTACATGACTGTCCCATTCATCTGAATAAGGCTTTCAGAAATTCACATGCCTGCTGCCAAAAGAACCCTATTCAGATAAATAGAACTCATTTTTATGTCTCAAGAATTTCTGCAACAAATCTGCTATATAGGTTTACTATAGACACGTGAAATAAATCCTCAAAGGTTTCTACATGATCTTGGGCATGATTAAAACAAATTTTTCATATCTCTTAAAAAGTTTTCTGATGATCAGGCCTTTCATGGTTGTTAGGAGCTCGGGTCCTTTATCTTTTGAACTTGTTTGGAAGCTTTTGTCTATTTTTCTATTATCCTGCATGTATTTCTGTTATCTATTATCTCAAGGGAAATCCAGATTATACCCCTGTAGTTCTTTACAGGAGAACAAAACACAAATGTTTAAAGTCAGAGATCTAAAAGAACAGAATATAATTACATTTGATAGTAGTAAAGCATTTAACCCCTTCCCGACATCTTCCATACATGTACCCCCAAGGACTGGAGCTATAATGGTGCTATCACAAGTATTGTTTCCATTGGTGGAAATCTCTAAGGAGTACAGCATTTTTGGGGGATTTCAGATTGGATGGAGTTGCTACAATATTTGTTACCTTATCATAGTTATTGTCTAACACTTTCATAAGACATGTCAAAAGATATTGTAAGGCTAGATTTGCATCAGGGTGACCTTGGATGTAAGCCAGGTGTTATCTGTATTTCCTAATGTAATATTTCTTCTAAAGGCTATCACTTTGCTAGGATTGTGCAGAAGCTGCGGCCATGAGATGGGCGTCTCTGCCTGTTCTTCTGTACAGTCCAGGGTTGCAAGGGTTAACCTGCCTTGCAACAGCCGGGTGTGGTCGAGTCTTTGATGGACTGGTGTGTTGACCAATGGACGCTCGGATTGGGCAGCTGGGCTTTTTGCTGGTGACCGCCCCTTGCCTATATAAGGGGGCTGGTCTGGACGCCCGGCGCTCTAAGATCAAATCTCAAACCAAATCTGATAACCTGAATTGATGTGTATGTGGTGCTTGGGTTCCAGCCTGTAAAATATTTAGTGGCCCTAGTTAGTAAATTCCCCAGAGACAGCAATGCCATTGGTAGTTGGGAAGCATGCTGCCTTTTGTGTGTGTGTGTTGTGTGAAAGCTTATTAGGCCTTTGCTGTGTCAGTCAGTATTTACACTGACAGGTTGCTGGCTGTAGTTGCTTTGGGGGTTGGGTGGAACTAGAAGCACACAGGGTTTGTTGGTCTCTGGCTAGTCCAGGAGTGCTGGCTAGCCAGTGTTTATTTGTAGTATTTGTAGCGGCTGCTCTGACTGCACAGGACTCTGTGAATGGTAACAGAGTACACCTGCTGATTTAATTTAGCTGGCAGTGACTTGAACAGTCAGACAGTATTCACACTTAGGTGTTAGCAGTCAGTAGCCCAGAGGGCTCCGTAGGGTTTAGTTTTTTTTTTAATAAACCCTGCTGACCATAACACACTTTATAACAGGCTCCTGTTACACAAGGAAAATAATTAAAGTGCAGAAGTTTGCAATCTAATATTTTTAGGCTCATCATATTAAATATCTTGCTTTTTAACCACAGCATGGAGATCATCGTCTATATTGTGGGCAGCACTTAAAGGGGTTTCCCAGATGTTGTCCATAGGAAAGGACATAAATATCTGATTGTTGAGCTGGGGCGACAGTCAGCCATTGCACGGTCGGTGCCAGTGTTGCATATTAGCTCCTATTGACACACACCAGTTGTACTCTTACCGCTGATCCTAGCAGGGGCTGGTTATGAACAAAAATAAATAAATTCCTGCAAAACCCCTTTAAAGGGATTCTAGAATCCTTTTTTTCAGAACTACCATGTTGGAATAGCCTTAAGAAAGGTCTCTTACCTTCTATAGTGCAACCAGTAGCATGATCTATAATAAAGTACAATAGTCAATGTACCGTATTTATCGGTATATGAGATGACTTTTTAACCCCTAAAAGTCATGAGTCGTCTTATATGCTGGGTATATGGTGGGAGAGGGGGGCGGAAGAGCAGGATCGTAATGCTCCTGCCGCCACTGGCTTCCTGCAGAGGTAGGAGTGGAGCAATGCTGCGCCTCCAGGCTCCCCGGCATCTGCTATGCTATTACAGCTGATACCGGGTATGTAAAGCTAATGCTGCAGTGCAGTCGCCATAGCAACTGGGTCTCACTCTGATTGCAGGCATTAATGCTTAAACACTCCGCCCCCCCAAAGTGTCAAAATACCTGCCAGGTCCGGTGCCCACCAGCCCCATACCTGTAAAGTTGCAGGCCAGCGAGCCTACTGAAAGTTCCCAGACCTGTTATAGCAATATTGACCAGCCATTGTCTATGACCAGCAACAATATTGTATTGCAGTCTATGGGACTTGCAATCTAGCCCCTAGGTGTGGCTAATAAAAAAGTTTGAAAACAAAATAAATAAATATATATATATATATATATATATATATATAGTTCTAAATCACCTCCTTTCCCTAGAATACATATAAAAGTATAAAATTACTGTGATATACATCCACAATAGGTATCCCTGTGTCTGAAAATGCCCGATCTACTTATAAAATATTTTTCCCGTACGGTGAACGTCAAATTCATAAATGCCAAACCACCAGTTTTTCGCCTCTGATTTAAATAAAAGGTGATCCAACCAACAGACATTCCCCCAAATGGTATAACTACGATAAATCTTGCCCTGCTAGACTGTCCGAGCAAAAAAAAGGTTATCCAGGCGGAGAGGCCGCATACGAACACCGGCGGTTTGCTTTTCAACCCATTCAAATGAATAGGTTGTAAAGAAGACCGCCGTCAAGCCATTGCTTACCCAGTCTCTCCGGGTTTTAGTATGGAAACCCCGGGCGGTAGTATGAACCTTCCTTTACAGAAAAGATGGTTCGGGACTGTAAAACAAATAAAAAAGCTTTAAAATTATTCTAAGGGGTAAGTGTGCATTAAGGAGTGGTACCCAACAGAAGAGGGGTAGTCTTTTATGGCGAGTATATCCCAAACTCTATATTTTAACTGGAAAAGTTGGGGATCGTCTTATACGCCCAGTTGTCTTATAGGCCGGAAAATGCAGTATACAATTGAAGTACATTTTGGAAAATTCCCATAGTTTACCTTCAGCATGTATTGTATCAATAGTAGCATGTATGTATAATCCCTAGTAGCGTGTACAGTATATTCGGTAGATGCATGTCCAAATACACAATGCAATTGTTCCGCCACATCTGAATGTTCCATAAGAGACTACTGACAAATCCAAGTCATATAGATTATATTACAATTAAAGAAGGTTTACATAAAAAAAAACACAAACTCTGACACCATTGCTAATTAGCATGAAGCCAGAACATGTAATTAATCATTGTTTCCTGCTGAAATATAGTCAGAAAAGCAATGGTGCATTCCCAGCTCGGAGATTTGTTAATAAACATGAAGAAAAGTCTAAAGATCTGGTGTAGCATAAAATGTGGATAACTAGACAAAATCTGTTCCCTCCTTGATATGTGAACAATGCTATATAAATATTCATCATTAATGTGTAATAACTGTTGCTTTTGGCAGTTCACTTTTCATTTAATTTGATAATGTGTCCGGTAAATGAAGTGGTACAAGCTCAAGTGTTTTACCAACACAAATGTATATTCTCAATCATTGTTAAACAAAGGCCGCTCAAGGCAGGCTTTAACCCCCACTAGTCTCCGTGTGTGATAAAAGGAGGAGGAATGATCAATCTTTATTGTCTGCCTTGCTTACTGTAATTGCATTCAATAGTCCACTGATTCTGTTGTCTGTGCTAATGTCAGGAACTGTGAGAAGCCAGATGCTCAGACTTGATCACATTCATACAGTGTCCACCGATAAGGTGCCCGTGAATCTGCGGCTAATAAGAAACTCTTACATCTATAGTATGCATGCAGCCAAGAATTCAGCATATGTATGACTTTCTCCAATATGGAACAATAATCTTAACTGAATGAATGTTGTTTTGCATCCAAATGTGCTCGGTTTAGAGAATGCACTAGGAAAAGGCGGATAATGCATTGGAACAATAGAGTAAGAATAATGTGTGGCATACAAATGGAAAAAAAGCTAAATCTGTTATTTATGGAGAGTCTATCAGGACCAAAATGCCTCCCAGTTAAACAATGGTGTCATTTAGGGTCCTTTAATAGGAACAATAATGGTAAGTTCATACAGGGTTTTTTGGTCCGGAACCTGAGGTGGAGACCACCTCAGGTTCCAGACCAAAATGCGGGTAGCTGGGACTGAAAGACGGTGCACTGCATCGGCATCCAGCCACGCACTCCGCTCCGGTTTAGGCCCAATGAATGGGCCTAGTCCGGAGAAGGATGTGTCTTCAGGTCGAATCGCGAGGCAAAACGGCCTGAAGAATGAGCAGCTCCCTTTGATTTCAATAGGAGTGGACTTTTTGGTCAGGATTTTGAGGTGGCTATAGATCAACTTTTTATGGGCAAATCAACCTGCAAGTGCATCAGATGAACGCCTGACTTGGACAGAAGAAAGCGCATCATGTTTTTTTTTTGGAATTGCAGCCCAAAGAAGCTTTTTGAGCGCTAAATGACATTTTTGGCTTCTGTCTGCATCACAGCTGCCTGTAAGCAAATTTCTCAAATCAGGCTCTGCCCTCAGTGCACTTGCTGGCTGGTTTGCTTATCTACAAAAAGAATATTATCTCTGCATTACTTTATCAGCTTGTGTCCAGAGAGGTTACTAGTCTATTAAAGGTCAGCGTCATTGCTGGGTGGTAAGGAACACCCCCTCTGACAGTACAGGGCTATGGGTGAGTACTGTCAGGGGGCGTTCCTCAGAGCCTAGCTAGACTGTCAGGAACGCCCTTCTGACGGTGAAGAGATATCAGTAAGGGCACATAACAGGAAAGCCGACAGTGTGTTGAATTCAGCTTTCTAGTGGTATATAAAACTGCATGTGCCAAGGACATGAAAGGTCCTCTATTTTGTAGACCCTCCTTACTGAAAATCATAGTCAAATATATCTTTCAGCAAGAAATACAGTACGTCAACAAATACTGCCTAAATATATGTTAAAAACACACTGGGGCTGATTTCTGCATCAAACTTTTACATTCAACAGCGAGTGATACCTACTCGATCGAGTACTACTCGCTCATCTCTAACTATAATAAATCTTGGGCAGAACCGAACCTGGCCTTCTCCACTTTCTGCCCCCCTCCACCCACATTCAAGAGGATGCAGAACAGGGAATGTGCGCCACAAAACTGGCATAGATGGGATAATGAATTTCCCCAACTATGTTGACATAATTATGTCAGACCCAACGTAGGCCATGGATTTTATAAAATCTTACCTTTATGTATTGGATTTCAGTGATTGGATTTAAGCGATTTGTTGGCGATCTTCTAATTTTCCAACGTTCTGTGACTACAGAAAAGTGCAATATTTATTGTAGAAAATTCCTGACGGAGGAAAGTGTAAGACATTATTTGAAACTTATTTTCAATAAGAAATTAGAATATTTGAAAAAAAAACTTTTTGATTTGCATGCATGTGTATTATTTCTTGCTGAATGGTACATTAAATGCAATTATTTGAATTTATGCATTTTTAAATTATTAAATATTTTGGTAAAGTGACAGCTTGTACTTGCTGTAGGACATGCCTGGGTGATAATTATTCATGAGCGGAATATATTGAAAACTAACTAGTTATACACCCACTGTAATTTTAATGCTGCAAAATCTCCCCATGGCCATATGACATTATTCTAAATGCATTTAAAAACGCAAATCCCCACAATGTCATTATTAAGCGTTACATGTTATTTACATGCAGCTGAGTTTTAATAACCTATTATTAATCAATATAATATTAATGAATGATATTAGCAGCAATACACACTTTTTGCAGCTATCCTATAACGTGATTGCAAAGTCTTTCTGATTCTTCTCTTTACTTCATAAGACATCACATAGCAAATCCCGAGACTAAAACAGCAGAAAATTCCAAGACAATGAGTTCAATTTAACGGTCTGGATCTTTTACAAAAAATATTTGCAAATTTTTAACGTATTTAACGTGTAATGTATTCAGTGTGTAAATGGAATAATCTCTTGTAACAATTGTGAAATTCTATATCTCATATATTTAACATTATATTTTCGGTATGGGCTTGTAGAGTGCCTTTCATCACGTCCAGTATGGTGTAATCTCATGTATAGTGACCCTAATGTATACGATCAACAGAAAGCTATATATAATGATGGGAAGGGAAAAGAAGGACAGAAAGAGGGTACTGTGAGAGATTAGGTTGTGCCAATAAAACGTAACTTTTATTAGATAAATAAATAAAAATGGAATTCCCCATCAAAATATGTATAATTAAAAAGACACGTCCCATGTACTTGGTCACTGTGAGAATTTGCATTGAGAGTGTCCCACCATATCACCAAGAGGAACTGACATTCAGTGTTAATTGTGTCATAATCACTGACATCTCAAGGGTCATATATAGAAAACTCAATCTCTCTTGCATTCCATTCCCTGTATATTTGCATAGCACTGAAAAACATTGGTTAATTAATTCAGAGAGGACTCTATTTATATGTATACCTTTAATACGAACAATAAAACCTCTAATATGTCCAATTAAAAGTGTCATATTGACCAAACAAATTTATAGGGAGAAAAAGTATGTATGTATATTGCCAAGAACGAGCTGTATATCTATATAGTATTGTAATTTCCTATTCATCCTAAAGCACAGAAGGGTCTTTACATAGCAATCAAACAAGTAATTAGCTTAATTAGTAGTAAGTCGACCGTTATTTTCTTCCATCCCTTTATGCTTTTATTTGTCCTAATTTGTCATTCTATGGCCCATGAGGGGTGTTTTGTACACATCTACCCAGGCTAGGTCTGAGGGACTCTCAGATGGCTGGTTAAAGCATCTAGGACAGGGGTCCTCAAACTTTTTAAACAGTGGGCCAGAGGCAGAGCAGGTCGCACAGACATCGGGAGCGCTGACCTCCAATAGGTAAAGTGAAGTGCGCTCCATGGCCTGGCCCGAGCTCCCCAGGAGCTTCATTATAAATGCACGCCTGCCATCATTGTCAACGGGGCCAGACAGAAGTGCTTGGCGGGCCGCATGTGGCCCGCAGGCCGTAGTTTGAGGACCCCTGATCTAGGAGGTCAGAAGGGCTCGTCTGGAGAACTCTAGTCAAGTGTTATGCTCAATATACCTTAATGGGTGGATTTAGGTGCCATCCAGAAGAGGATCAGTAGGTATGCAAACACCAAGGATAATGCTACCATATTACATTTGTTTGAGAAGGGCTCTCTCTGGTTTGGTATGGGTGCCAATATAAAGTCACAGAAAGATTAGGAAATTGTTATGCAACTAATATGCCAAACATTTTATGAACTTTGGGCTAAAGACAGGTATGGAGATTAAGGCCTGACAGCAATCACCCAACTCTGTTTGTTTGTAGCAGGTGGAAAATATTTGCTCTTCACTCCTATGTACTTAGTGTCTTTGGCATCTACCATTCCTTAGAAGGGTCCCAACGTCATGGCACCAAGTGCAGATGTTAATCTTCCTAAGTCAGCAATATGGCATACCTCCTCCAAGCAGGTCGCAGAGGACTTGAGTCAGAGTCCTTAAATAATGAAATGAGATGCTAAAATACAGTATACACAATACACAATGATAGCATGCTTCTGATGACCAAAAATGTAATGGGCGAGTTTGGAAAATTTTAGCCGCTGTCATTAAAAACTACTTGCGTATTGCATGGACTGATTTTAGATGGTTATTTGCCACTTTGCTCAAGGAGTAACCTGTCATTTAGTTAAAAAACTTTCATTTACTTTGTCTTGTTGTTGGTAAAATCATTCTCATAACTAATCCCATAAATGTTTACAATTATCTCGTGTATGGCGACGTATGAAATTCCAGTACGACACTCATTCTGCTCCATTGAGCCCTTTATACGCTGTAACCAAAATCTGTCTAGATCTAAGGGTTGAAATGTAAAAAGTCCCACAATACAGAAGAAAGGCTAAAGTCTATTACTAACTAGAGATGAGCGAGTAGTGTTCGATCGAGTAGGTATTCGATCGAATATTACAGTATTCGAAATACTCGTACTCGATCAAACACTACTAGCTGTTTGAAGTTAGGATTCGATGCAGAACCAGCGTTGATTGGCAGAATGCTATATGTTGCCAATCAAGGCTGGTTCTTCTCTTACCTTTAGAAGTCTTCTTCTTGCAGCGCCCCCGCGTCCTCTTCCGGCTCTGAATTCACTCTGCTTTGGCATCGGGCCTGAGCAGAGCCGACTGCGCATGCCCGCGCATGCGCAGTCGGCTCTGCCTAGGCCCAATGCCTAGCAGAGTGAATTCAAGGCCAGAAGAGGACGCGGGGACGCTGCGCAGGGAGAAGAATCCAGCCCGACCCTCACTCATGGACTTGGTAAGTAGAATTTGATCGAATGTTGCGTACCCCTGAAACGAGCATTTCCCCCTATAGACTATAATGGGGTTCAAAACCCGTTCGAACAGTCAAACAGTGTGCGGCTGTTCGAATCGGATTTCGAACCTCGAACATTGTAGTGTTCGCTCATCTCTATTACTAACCTTTTTCCATCCACAACTGGTTTTTAGTCGCTTATCAAAAACTGCACGAACTGCAACAAACGTATTCAATGAAATAAACGTTGGCTC
Source organism: Leptodactylus fuscus (assembly GCF_031893055.1). Classification (NCBI taxonomy): domain Eukaryota; kingdom Metazoa; phylum Chordata; class Amphibia; order Anura; family Leptodactylidae; genus Leptodactylus; species Leptodactylus fuscus. The sequence continues at coordinate 52,126,187 of NC_134267.1, read as the reverse complement.
AAAATCTAAAGTAAGCATAACTTCTGTATAAATAGCCGAGAGTCTGTCAGGGGGAAATTGCTGTCTATTAGCACTTTATAAGAATCACACTTTTTGTGCTAAAAAAAATGAATATTTCCCATTAATTCCAGTTTTGAAAATCATCTCTTTATAATGAAAAGGTGAACGAATTCCCTGAATTATAAAAAATGTTATTTCTCCTAAAATGTACGGCTTTAGAAATAACTGCTAATGTAAACACTTCTCTTTCACTTACAGCTGTATTACATATTGAAATAAATGTTAATAATATGCAGAAAAATCAAGTGTCCATTGTGTTGGAATTTTGATTCAGAAAGTAGTATTATCCTCATCCATAATTTCTCTCCGGAAAGGTATAAATCAGCTTTATTTCAATGCAAAATATTTATTTATATAGAAACATTTAAAAAAATGCTTATGTATGCATATACCAGGGAAAAATATAATATTATATCGCAAGTACCATTGAGGTTTCGCTGAAAATCAGACGTCGGGCATGTCCATTTTTAACATATTTTTTTTGTATGTTCAAATTTCAGTGCTTCTTAATTTCATAAAACATTCTTATACGAGTCCAAACTTTATTTTCTGCTTTTCTCTAAATAAATGAATGAGAAAATTCTGCTCCATATAGCAATATCCTATAAACAGGACAGCTTTTACAGCTATGTCTGTGCGATAGAAGTTTGGGGAGGAGGCTTTGACTCTTTGGCTTGAGTATTAAGAGAAGGTATAAAGAATGTGGAGCACATGTAACGGGCACTGAACTGTTACCTTGTCCATCCACGAGCAGGATGGTTTGTTTGCATTCAATTTATATTATACTTTAATTTAAAGGGGTATTCCCATGTACATCGTTTTTTTTTTTTTTAATTTGTAGATAATTAAAAGTTAAACATTTTTGCAAATATAAGTAATTAAACATTTTGTCGAGTTTTAAAGATTTTCTCTAAATATCTTGTGGTCACTGTCTTGTGGTCTTGATCGATTATCAGTGGATACGATCTTGAATGCAGGAACTTTCTAAGGTCAGAAAATCAGCCATGATGTCCTTATGCTGGCCGGGATATCTTATGGTACATGTAGTGTCCCTGTCTGATAACCCATCTACAATAAGACAATCATAGCTGGGTTCCTGACAAGATCCAGACCATAGAAAGTTTCTGCATTAGTGGTCGTACTCCAATGCAGTTCCATAGGGTGAAAGGAGGTGTATGGTTCTGTCCTGTAACCCTGAGTCTGGTGAGACAATATTGTGCTTATTTTGTTCATGTGGCTGTTAGTAAGCCACATGAATAGTTAGGTTATCAGTTCTGTTTAGGTAGTTGCTCAGACAAGCAGGTTTTTATTTTGTTTTTGCCTGAAGTTAAGGCTGTATTTTGTTTTGCTCATTTTGTGCCTGAAGTCAAGGTTTATTTATTTTTATTTTTATTTTCTAAATAAACAGGTTTGCTGCATATTTTGTGTCCCTTTCTTGTCTGTTTGAGTCCGCACCACTGCTTCTACCGAGCTACCTTCCCCACAACCTGTAGGGAAACCACAGGTTTTCAAGACAACAGTTTTGGAATTCACAGCGTGTTTGTATTTTTCCACAAGGCGTAGATGGGATTTGCTGCGGTTTATTTATGTCACATGGGGCTCTAGGTTTTTCTGGGATTTAAATTGAATGACCATGAACAGGAACTGCTAAAAAATAAACACATAACCTACTCTCTCCCATTACTTGTCCTACCTGTTACAGCACTGCTACTTGTATCATCACTGCCAGTCCTATAATGTGACATACCTCATTCATGTGACCGCTACAGCTAATTTCTAGCCTCAGTGGTCATGTGTTACACATACAAGTCTCAGCGCTGAATCAAGTGACGGCCTGCAGCATCATGTGAATTATGTGTGTGATGTCATCACTGCAGGTCTGCTGGCGGCCACGGGAACAGTAATGTTGGAGTCAGAGAGGCATGTAAAAAAATGAATATTTTTTTTATTATTTTATAACATTCCTTCCTCTCAGCTATACTTACATACGAACATACGGACATGTAAGAAAAGGTTTTTTAAAAATTTGCAATATAAAAATAAACCAATAATCAAATGCAACTTTGGAACATCTATAACTCTATCTACTCTCAATAAACATCTTTGACCTAAGTTATTGCTACCTTACTATATATAATCCCTGATCCTCTTTAACAACCCATAAAATCCAAAAATTGCCGCACGTCATTGTACTCTGGAAGTCAGTACCCCAGAATATCACTCTAAAACCTTCAAATGCAACCAAACACACAACTTTTTAGAATAGGCTACACCCCATGTAAACCCTGTTGTGACTATGCCATTTGAGTAGATTCCACCTATTGTCTCTATAAACCATCCCTGGTAAATTGTAATTGTGAGCACAGTCCTCGCTCCCACTATCTTTGTACAGTCATCTTGTTAGGGGGCGTTCACACAACTGCCACTGTCTGCCCCAGAGTTTCCATGCTAAACCTCAGTAAAACTGGGCAGGAGACGGCTTGCTGGTGGTCAGCTTTAAAATCCTTTTTTTTTTTTTTTTGCACGGACGCAAAGTCCTGTATGTATGACTTTGTGTCCATGTAAAAAAATGGTTTCCAGGCGGAGAGGCTGTATACAAACATTGGGGGTTACTTTTAAAACCCATTCAAATGAATGGATCAAACCATCCCCTGCCCAGTTTCAACAGGGTGTAGGACAGAAACCCAGGGGCGGACAGCTGTGGTAGTGTGAACTCCCCCTTAGGCTGCTTTCACATGGAGTAATGCTCCGCTCATTCTGACACATAAACATGTGTCAGAGTGAGGCGCTTTAAAACAGATCCCATTGACTTTAATGGGTGCCGTCTTACGCGTGCTACACATTGAAATCAATGGGTTAAAAAGCCTCCCATTGATTTCAATGTGTAGCACATGTAAGATGGCACCCATTGAAGTCAATGGGATCTATTTTGAAGCGCCTCACTCTGACACTTGTTTACGTTTCAGAATGAGCGGAGCTTTACTCCGTGTGAAAGCAGCCTAAGTGTTATGATTTTTGTAATTGTTTTTGTACAATAATTGTTTTATATTATTATATTATCGGTGCTTCAAAATACTATATTAATAACTTGAATCTATAGACAGAATAACAGCTACTAATGTACTGAAATCTACAATATGCATCCTAACAATGTCTCAGTGACATATAGTACTGCCATCTGCCCTTTCACTAGATATTTTGGAAGGCTTAAAAGCTGATTTAGTCCATTTTCTGCTGACTGTTCTTTTGACATGAACAAGTGTAACAGATACTTAGCGAAGACAGATATCTGGAAAAGTCTATCTGACAAAGTTTGATTTTTTGACATTTTTTGTGTGCTGTAGTTGAAAAGTCATTCATTCCAAATGACAGATTTTCATACTATGAAAGCTTATGAAGCTTAGACCAGGTCACATGTCACATTGGCAATATGTTGTTTTAGCTTCTAGATTTGCTGGCTGAAACAACAACCTTTACAGACCACCCATAAATGACTGACATCAGTGTTATATGACCATCTTTATCTACAGTCTGGTCTTGTGTGTCACATCATGTCATACAACACTCCCAATTGACTGTTCATTGTAGCAATTGACCACCTGCTAATTTGGAAATCTACTTTCCTATAACTTTGGAAAGGTACCAATTTTGACATAAATTTCAAGTCATTTTTCATCTCGATTTGAGATTATTTGCTTGACTATCTTTTGGTTTATCTGCTACAATATGGATATGGATGTACAGATATACTTGTATTAACTCAAATTTTTCAATGGCTTCTCAGTGTCCCTTTGTTGTCTCCTGTGATTAGAAATCACATTCCATCAAATACTCATGCTACAAAAAGTTAAATTTAACTTTGATAAATCTATATATTTTTAACAAGTACAATTGATTCTTCCAAACAAAAGTGTCAATCTTTAATTTTCCTTGGTTCAAGGTACTCTACGGCAAGATGATCGACTTTGAAAAAATAAATGTTCACATTAATCGCGGAATAAAAAAAGTTTCCCTTCGAAGCTGCTTATCTTGCGCCACTCATTTCAGGTTATCTCATGCCATATTGAATGAAAGAAGTCTATAGATGTGTCCTTCCCTACCTTTCCTCTAGAGATGAGCGAGTAGTGTTCGATCGAGTAGGTGTTTGATCGAATACTACGGTATTCGAAATACTCGTACTCGATCGAACACTACTAGCTGTTCCAAGTTTAAGGTTCGAAGGCTATACATTCTGCCCATCAACGCTGGTTCTTCTCTTACCTTTCCGAAGTCTTCTCCACGCTGCCTCCCCGCATCTTCTTCCGCATCTGGCACGCGCATGTGCAGTCGGCTCTGCTCAGGTGTGGGGCCTGGGCAGAGCTGACTGCGCATGCGCAAGCATGCGCATGCATGCCCGCACATGCGCAGTCGGCTCTGCCTAGGCCGGATGCCTAGGCAGAGTGAATTCCACCCGGAAGAAGACGCGGGGACCCTGCGCCGGGAGAAGACTTCAAGCAGGATCCAGCCCGACCATCACTCGTGGACTTGGTAAGCATGATTTTATCGAATTTTGCATACCCCTGAAACAAGCATTTCCCCCCATAGACTATAATGGAGTTCGAAATCCGTTCGAACAGTCGAACAGTGTGCGGCTGTTCGAATCGGATTTCGAACCTCGGACATTTTAGTGTTTGCTCATCTCTACTTTCCTCCTTTTGGAAATATCCAGATATATGTGTTAGGGGATGACCAGCTTTTCAAGACAATATTGTTTTGATATATTGTATCACAAAGTAACATACTATTTTTTTAAAACTTGTTTTAAGGAATTAAATTCCTTAACTAAAATTTGAACTAAGTTAAGGGCAGACACTCTTCAGACATGAGGGGGGCCATATAATCACTTCCAGGGCTCCTTGTTCTTCTTTAAACTGAATATACAATAATTCTTGATGATATTGGTTATATGGTTGGGGCCATAGTCCTGCTGAATAATACATTTGAAGCCAATCAGAGACTAGTATTGCTTTTTTGATTTTTTTTTTTTAAACAGTAAATGTATTTTTTATTTATATATTAGTGTAATGAAAGGATATATAGGCCTAGCAGAGCTAGAGAAGGAAGTATGGGGAGCTCAGAAATCCTGCATAAGAAAATGGAGTCCCATAGTTCTGGACAGGACCAAAGGACATGAAAACAAATTCCCATTTCTCTTCATTGTCTCCAGCATAAAGGGAAACTGTCTGGGAATATATGGTTTTGTTGGAGTGGCGTTACGGTTCTGTGTATATATATATAAATATTTTTTTTAAAAACAACACTGCAGAGACACTGCAGCGCGATACTTAATGTGAACAGTGTATACTGTGAGACATTCAATGTGAACATAGGTTCAACTAAAGTCCTGCCAGTTTAGCTCACTGGCCAGGTGCAGCAGTACAAGTGAAACACACACGGCTGCCAAAGGTTAACACTCTCCCCAGGCCAGCAAACACACACACTTACACCTGCGACAGCTAGGGGCCACCAGTTTAGAACATTCTCCTGCACACAGCTTGGAGCCCCCAGAGGAGTTTGCATGCTCCTGCACACAGCTTGGAGCCATCAAACACCCATGCTCCCGCACACAGCTAGGAGCCCTACATGAAGTCAGACAGTACACATAGGCTATCTCAGAGACCATACCTGCCGCAGATCTACAAGCTGGAACGGCGTCTACCGCTCCTAGCCCTGGTGTAGATCTAACGGTTCAGGGTTTACAGGTCCTACCTAACAGCACCCAGATTGAAGCAGAGAAACCCACACAGAGGCCTAGTCTGAAACCTGCCTGAGTACTGGAGCCTATCCCTGAAAACTACTGTCATTCACTCCATGGACTTTGAGGAAATTTTAGTGGAAGTGTGAGGCCCCGGTGGGCGTCGGCTCACACTATTTAAAGGGAAGTCCCCGCCCAATAGGGCGGTGGTGATGACCTCACCGCTCATGCTCATTTGGGGAGAAATGGCACTTAGCTTGTGAGCAGCTCCAAAGGTCTGAGCATGCTCAGTAGGGTGAAAGCTGGATGGTTAGACTGACCCGCAGGTGGCGCTGTGCGCTATGATGACAACCTGCGGGACCCAATCCTAACATGCAGTTTGCGTAATGTTTTCATAAATAGAGCATCTCTAATATATATATATATATCTCCCTATATTATAAAAATGAATTTCTGTCTGTCTGTCTGTCTGTCTGTCTGTGCTCTAATGCGAACCAAACGACTGGACCGATCTTCACCAAATTTGGTACAGAGATACTTCAGATATCCGGGAAGGTTTAAGACGAGACTCCAACTCACTCGGACGTACCGTTGCTGAGATACAGCGTTCCAAACACAGTGCCTCCCCCTTAGCCAATACAAACATGCAAGTCTTTCACTCATATTCCAACTGCAATACACACGGTCACTCCACATACACAATACAACACTGATATCCAAACTGAGATACACGCATCAGAGGATTAGATACACAGATCAGCACACAGTATCACACGCCAGAGGATTAGATAAATGCGTCTGCACACAGTCCCACAAACCAGAGGATTAAATACGCGCTTCTGCACACAGTTCCACATGCCGAAGGATTAGATACACACGTCTGCACAAAGTACCACACGCCGGGAGATTGGATACATGCGTCTGCACACAGTACCACATGCCAAAGGATTGGATACACGCATCTGCACATAGTTCCACACACCAGAGCATAAGATATGCACATCTGCACACAGTACCACATGCTGTAGGATTAGATACGTGCATCTACACACAGTTCCACATGCCGTAGGATTACGCGCCTCTTCACACAATACCACACGGGAGGATTAGATACGCGCCTCTTCACACAATACTACACAGGGGAGGATTAGATACATGCCTCTGCACACAGTACCACAAGCCAGAGAATTACATACATGTCTCAGCACACAGTACCACACAGGGAGTATTAGATACATGCGTCTACACACAGTACCACATGCCGTAGGATTAGATACGCGCGTCTACACACAGTTTCACATGCCGTAGGATTAGATACGCACCTCTTCACACAATACCACACAGGGGAGGATTAGATACATGCCTCTGCACACAGTACCACAAGCCAGAGAATTACATACATGTATCAGCACACAGTACCACACGGGGGAGGATTAGATACGCACATCTGCACACAGTACCACATGCCAGAGGATTAGATACGCGCATCTGCACACAGTACCACACGCCAGAGGATTAGATACACGCGTCTGCACACAGTACCACATGCCGTAGTATTAGATATATGCCTCTTCACACAATACCACACAAGGGAGGATTAGATACATGTGTTTGCATACAGTACCACACTTTGGAGGATTAGATACATGCCTCTGCACACAGTACCACAAGCCAGAGAATTATATACGTGTCTCAGCACACAGTACCACACAGAGAGGATTAGATACACGTGTCTGCACACAGTACCACATGCTGTAGGATAAGATACACGCATCTACACACAGTTCCACATGCCATAGGATTAGATATGCACCTCTTCACACAGTACCACACAGGGGAGGATTAGATATGTGTGTCTGCATACAGTACCACACTTTGGAGGATTAGATACATGCCTCTGCACACAGTACCACAAGCCAGAGAATTAGATACGCGTCTCAATACACAGTACCACATGCGAGAGGATTAGATACGCGCATCTGCACACAGTACCACATGCCGTAGGATTAGATATGCGCGTCTACACACAGTTCCACTCACCGTAGGATTAGATACACGCCTCATCACATAATACCACACAGGGGAGGATTAGATACGTGCATCTGCACACAGTTCCACACACCAGAGGATTAGATAAGCACGTTTGCACACAGTACTACATGCCGTAGGATTAGATACGCGCGTCTGCTTACAGTTCCACATGTCAGATGATTAGATACGCACATCTTCACACAGTTGTACACACCATAGGATTAGATACACGCGTCTGCACAGAGTACCACATGCCGTAGGATTAGATACACACGTCTACACACAGTTCCACACTCCAGAGGATTAGATAAGCGCCTCTTCACACAATACCACACAGGGGAGGATTAGATACGTGCGTCTGAACACAGTACCACACTTTGGAGGATTAGATACATGCGTCTGAACACAGTACCACACTTTGGAGGATTAGATACATGCCTCTGCACACAGTATCACATGCCAGATAATTAGATACGCGTCTCAGCACACAGTACCACACGGGGGATGATTAGATACGTGCATCTGCACACAGTACCTCACACCAGAGGATTAGATACACCTGTCTGCACACAGTACCACACGCCAGAGGATTAGATACGCGCGTCTGCACATAGTACCACATGCCGTAAGATTAGATATGCACGTCTGCACACAGTTTCACTTACCGGAGGATTAGATACGTGCCTCTTCACACAATGCCACACGGGGGAGGATTAGATACACACATCTGCACACAGTACCACACGCCGGAGGATTAGATATGTGCATCTGCACACAGTACCACACCAACAAGTATTAGATACTTGCGTCTAAACACAGTACTACACGGGGAAGGATTAGATACAGCTTTACTCCAGGTATCCATAACAACTGATAACAGTTTTTTTACTGATATCCAAAATGAGATACACATAATCACATGACGCTTATGGACATACACACAAACCACATACAAAATACACCAGTGCAAAATTGGACATTTGTTATGGGGCCACTACACAAACATAAAATGTAATATACCCGTGCGAAGCCGGGTCCTCCCTCTAATATATATATATATATATATATATATATATATATATATATATATATATGCCTCCTTTTCTTGTTTTGTATATTCATTTTATGCATACAAGAGATGACCCCCTCATAGATTACCTAGGCTAGTTCCACTGGCATGGGTTAATTTCTGTATGTCTGGTTTCTCTGGTTTTGGGTGGGGTTTTTCCTTGCAATTCTTCCCCACTTTCTGGTGAGCTATTTAGGCTGGGTTCTCGCAGCACTCCAGTGCTGGCTATTGAGTTGATCTCCATATCCTGATAGTAAGCATTTCCTAATCTGATTACCTGTGTTCCTGACCCTTTTGCCTTGACCTTTGATCTTGCCTTCGCCTCCTGATTCCATACTCTGCCTGTTCCTGTTAAGGACCTCAGCTTGCCTGTAGACCCCTGCTCCCTGAACCGCGCTTTGTTCTCCGCTACCGTTCCTGTTACCAACTTGGCCTGCTTGACGTTCCACTTGGATTTCCCTCTGTACTGTGTTGCCCTCTAGCAACCCGAACCGTACAACTACGATTTACTCTCTGCCGCCACCTGCTGACCATGTGTTACAGCCTTCTGGATCCCTGTACCAACACTGGAAACCTAAACGTCTGCTGGTAAGAGTGTCAGTGGTTGGTTTGCCATGATCAGTGTGTTTGGGTTACCTGACCCATACCGTTCTGCCCAGCAGTGCAGCTAAGTGAACACCATTGTGGGGTTGGAGTTGATGAACACTTGGTGCCGTGTTAACCATTTTAATTGGTATATATAGTACTGATTCTTACTTTGGCTCTGAAACTGCATCTGATATCCTAACAATTTATGTACATATGTCACTTTTTGAGTGTAGGCTTGCTCAAATCCTTCTGTCTCTTTGTGTAATCCCAGACAGACTGGATGATGTCTGCCTTATGTACGCTTCCTTTTCTTGTTTTTGTATATACTCACAGAAGATCTATGGTCAGGTCTCCAAGACGTTTGGACCAACCTGCCTGCCCAGTTCCTTCAAAAAATTGTTTGCAAGTTAAGAAGAATTAATGCGGATTTGAAGGCAAAAGGTGGTCACACCAGACAGATTTATTCATTCTAATTGCATTTAGTTAATTGGCAAAAATAAACTATTAACAACACTTGTATTTTTGCGAGCCTTCTTACGTTGCAGATTTCTTTCCACCACCTTTACCATCCAGCATACATATTTCCAACAAGTCTAACACCACGTATGTCTAGTCTTGTAATTCTTGTTGTGTTTTAAAGTATTTTTTCTTGAGTGTATTGGGAATGTTAGGTGACTTATTGAGATTGTACTGTGAGAGTGATGTGTTCTTGAGTGTTGCGTGTGAGCTAACATAAAGATGTGTCCTACCTTACTGGTCATCTTGTCTGAGCATATTTTGATCTGTTAAGTTAAGCTTCTTTTCTCAACAAAACAAGTTATAAGAAAGTGATAAGATAACTATCCTATTTGTGTCTATCTGTGACCACCCGGTGGGGAAAGTTGAATTGCAGCCTTTCAAGGCTGTCGTTACCATGCCGTAATAATATGTTGAATTGGTTTCCAGACACATTGGCACCTTGAACCAAATTGGAATTCAGCTGACTGTGGACATATCCGTAGAAGAAAAAAAACATCCAATTTATGTGATATCAACAGAAACATTTTGTAAAAAGCAGGTCAGACCATCATCGCATCTTAAAAGGTCCTTCCAAAACTGGTCAATTTCATATATTATTTCAACAAAATCATCCTATGCAATTTTCTCCCGCAGAAAAAAAAAAGTTGCTTGTTTTTCAAGTGACGTCAACGACATTAACATTGTTTGTCGAACCCGCGCTAAGCCGAGCAGAATGTTAAACTGCACCTGCAGAAAAAAATATAATTGAAATAGTAATATGCACAAAGTGACATAAGACTAAAGCTAATTTCTCAGGGTTACCAGATATGCATTTTTAATTCAACGCACACACTCGGTTTTCCCAGCTTTCAATCACCCTATGCTAACCTTTACTTTCATGGAACACCAGTAGATTTCATCAGTTTGTGCATTGTGTGCCAGGGCAAATAATGACAGAATATCTATCTAAGGATGGGGCACTTAATCAGCAATCAAGATTCAATTTGTTTTAATTTCAGCAGGTGTTTGTGAGGTACATTGATGGGAGAGATAATATGCAAGGCTTTCATTAGCTCTCTTGTTTTTGTGCTTGAACATTTAAGAGCCAGATGTTCGGAGGTGAGCTGATCAGAATATTAAATCTCCAGAGGTTGGTTTCCATAGTGTTTTACATTCCTTCCCTTATCTCTCTCAGCTCACCCTGAGCTATAAGGAGCAAATGCATGAAATGACAAGCTGATGTACATCTCTGCATTCTCTCAATAAGCCATTCCAATAACATTTTCTTTGTTCTTAAAAGTACAATGATCCTGTCTTAAGAATGTCATTTTTTCGGTCTTTCGTGCAAATGCAATATAATTGTAAGAGTGGATATTTACCTTTTGTTTAACATAAACAATACACATATTATATGCATTTTAATGTAAGTGCGTACAAGTGAGCAGGGGATTACACAATGTCTTGGTAAATATGACAGATACCCAACCTCAAGGATGAAAAATTATTATAATCGCAAGCAATAGATAAAAATATAACATCATCAAAAATAATAATAATGATTAGAGATGAGCGAATAGTACTCGATCGAGTAGGTATTCGATCGAATACTATGGTATTCGAAATACTCATACTCGATCGAGTACCACTCGCTATTCGAATGTAAAAGTTTGATGCAGAACCAGCATTGATTGGCTGAATGCTATACAGTCGGCCAATCAACGCTGGTTCTTCTCCTACCTTTAGAAGTCTTCTCCGTGCAGCTTCCCCGCGGCATCTTCCGGCTCTGAATTCACTCTGCCAGGCATCGGGCCTGGGCAGAGCCGACTGCGCATGCCCGCTTGTAGTGTGGGCATGCGCAGTCAGCTCTGCCCAGGCCCGATGCCTAGCAGAGTGAATTCAGAGCCGGAAGATGCCACGAGGACGCTGCACGGAGAAGACTTCTCAGAGGATCCAGCCCGACCCTCACTCGTGGACTTGGTAAGTATAATTTGATCGAATGTTGCCTACCCCTGAAATGAGCATTTCCCCCCCATAGACTATAATAGGGTTCGATATTCGATTCGAGTAGTCGAATATTGAGGGGCTACTCGAAACGAATATCGAATCTCGAACATTTTACTGTTCGCTCATCTCTAATAATGGTAATTAGGAAAATGATTTAAAAAAATCTACTAGCCCTAACAGTCATATACACAAAATTACAATGTGCAATTGTGCAAAAATAGGATAAAAATAAATGTATTTACAGCACTGTTTGCAGTAGACAATGACAATGTACAAGCTGTTCCACTCGGGAGTACAACTTTAAAAATGTGAATTACTCATGTGAATGTAAAGGCGAGATGTAAGAACTGAACATACCTGTATTTAGTGGAAAACAAGTCCACGTTACAAAAGGCGCTGAAAATATCCTCCCCCAACGTCCACGCACAAGGAAACACAACGCTCCATATTTGAGAATGTCCTTGGCAACTTGTCACTGTTGATGGCAGCAAGTTCACGCTGGATGTTTGCTTTCAGTTGTTCGTTCTGGGTTTGCTTGATAGGTCGACTTTGAGTACCCAGTTTCTTGAGCTAACCGAGGTAATGATTTTGTTGGGGAATGTTTCAAATGGTCTGCAACGTCCTGCACATTCTCATCCGACATCAGAGGTCATCCTCCAGAATGCTGATCAACCAGGCTTTCCATCGCCTCTAACTTTTTGGTCAATTTTGTGATGGTTTTGAAGGTAGCGAGGTTTCTCCCTCCAAATGTTTTCAAATATTCCCTCTGACACTGTTTTGCTGACCCGGTGACCCAGTAGGTCTTCACAATGAACACACTTTGTTGTACGGTATACTGCATGCTTGCTTTCGCCACTCCAGGTCACTGTAGCCAGCTATAGTAGCCGCCTCTTTATGATACAGAATAAATTCTTCATTAAGTAAGGAATATGTTGAACCTTATTGCATGATGATACATGCACACCTTGCAGAGTAATTTGAATTTTTAAAGTTGTACTCTCAAATGATCCACGGAGAAAATACCGTATTTTTAATCTAGAAAAAATAATGATAAAGGGCTGAACACTAATGTCCAGCCTTAATAATGTGTTTAAGCTTGTGCAGAACCAATAATGTGAACAGTTATATAAATAAAGTTGCGGTATACACACAAAGTCCCACTTGTCTCTGCCAAATACCAGATGCAAATGTCACGTGCAAATATAAAGATGATGATAGTTGAAAAGACGATGCTAATGTTTATAGAAACTTCAGAGAATCTCACAAATGATATTATGATTTTTTTCATATTTTGCATTGATAGTCTGTAGAATCGGTCCTTGATACGGATGGGCCTCCACTACCCAGTGCTGGATCATATGTAAGAGAGGTGTACTGCCGAATGGGTATCTGCCAGGAGACATTCAGCCTATTAGATAATATGTTCCAGTACATTTGACACAACTAATAGATAACAGACCAATATTTTAGGTCACTGTTATAATGGACTCTGCACCAGAATCCTGTTATTTTTAGCGGGCCTACAATTGATAGAATTAATGTGTTATGATCCGTCATTAGTACATATTATCATCCATCTGTCCTGATCATTCATGATCAATTATAAAACATGTTAGTGTGGGTCTGCATAGTATAGCATTACATGCTAGGCAAAGAAAAACATGGTTGTGTACCTAAAGTGGCCGGTGAGTGGTATATTGTGGGGAAGTTAGCTTGGTAGAAGCAGTGGTGCAGACCCAAATAGTAAGGATGGGAACACACATTATGCAGCAAACTGATTTATTTAGAAAAAAAAAACAGGAAAATAAATAAACCTTGACTTCAGGCACAAAATGAGCAAAATAAAATACAGCCTTAACTTCAGGCAGAACAAAACAAAAATCCTGCTCTTTTGAGCAACTAACTAAACAGTAATGTTAACCTAACTATAAATGTGGCTTACTACCAGTCACAAAACAAGCACAACTTTGTCTTACCAGACTCAGGGTTACAGGACAGACCCACTGTTAGGATTGGGTCCCGCAGGGTTCTCTCTCAATGCATAGCGCCACCTGAGGGTCAATCTAATTCTCACCCTTGGCCTCGGATAGTGATGTGTCTGGAGTGTAAGTCCAGCTTTCGGCCTACTGAGCATGCTCAGACCTATTGGAGCCGCTCGCAAGCTAAGTGCCATTTCGTCCCTACTGAGCATGAGCGGTGAGGTCATGACCACCGCCCCTATTGGGCGGGGACTTGCCTTTAAATAGTGTGAGCTGACATCCGCCCGGCGCTCACACTTTGACTGAAGTTTGTTAAATGACAGTAGCTCAGGGCTAGACTCCAGTATCCAGGCAGGTGTTCAGACTAGGCCTCTGTTGGGGTTTCTCTTGCCTCTATCTGCTCTGTAGTTAGTACCCTGTAAATCCTGAACTGACAGCTCTATACCAGGGTTAGGAGCAGTAGACACTATTCCAGCCCATAGAGTTGCAGCAGGTTTGGGCTCTTAGATAGCCTCTGTACTGTCGAACTTCCTTTACTCTCCTGGCTGTTGCAGGAGCATGTTTAGTTGCTGACCTGGGGTGACTGTTAACCCTTGGCAGCCTTGCTGTTTCAGCTGTACTGTGCACCTGTCCAGTGAGGCTAACTGGCAGGGCTTTCTTGCAACTTGTTCACATTAAGTATCATGTCACATATCTGCCAGTGCAGCTTAACTGGTAGAGGACTATTCAGACATACAGCCGCCCACCATTGGGCCTGTGGACCTCGCTGCAGTGTCTTGCAGACTAGAGGTTCTGTTGTTTAAAATATTATTTAAATATATATACACAGAACTGTAACACCCACACACCTCCTTTCACTCCATGTATCTGCATTGGAGTGCAGAAGCTGCAGACTTTTTCTGGCCCAGTAATGAGCAAAGGACTCAAATCAAATCAAATCAAAATCAAATCAAAAAATGCTTTATTGGCACGTCCGAATAGGTATTTGGCATTGCCAAAGCTAGTAAAGTGTGTGGGGGGGGGAGTTGGGTTGGGTGGGTGGTGGGTATGGGGGGGAATTTGGGTTATAACAGTCCATGGAGTCTCATCTTCCTCTTCGTTGGTGACTGCTATATGGGGGGGGTTGGAGGTGGGGTGGGGCAGGGCGGTTGGTTTGGGGTATAACAGTCCGTGGAGTCTCGTCTTCCTCTTCGTTGGTGACTACTATATGGGGAGGTGGGGGCGGGGCGGGTGTTTTGGGATAAATATAACAGTCCATGGAGTCTCATCTTCCTCTGGTTTGGTGACAGCTGGACACGTATTGGGCAGCGATCTCCACAGTGGCTTCTTCTTCTCCCAGTAGGATGTAGAGTTTCCTCTTCTCGTCTGCAGATCTGAAGTCTGGGATGTGGGCAGAGAGTCTTTGGTAGTAGACGGCCCTCACAGCTGAGTATTTGGTGCAGTGTAGCAGGAAGTGGGTCTCGTCTTCTAGGACCCCCTGGTCACAGTGCTGGCACAGTCTCTTCTCCCGTGGCTTGTACGTCTGCCTGTATCGCCCCGTCTCTATCTCTAGGTTGTGGGCGCTCAGTCTGTACCGGCTCAGGGTCTGTCTGTGCTTGGGGTGGCGTATTCTCTCCAGGTAGGTGGCCATGGTGTAGTCCCTTTGTAGGGATTGGTACACGGTGAGTTTCTTGGAGATATTTATTTCATTTCTCCATTCTTCAATGTACCGCTCTCTGTTTGCCTCTGTGGTTGCCTTTATTTCGGCCTTGGTTATCATCTGTTGGTGTTTTTGGTTTGGTGGTTGGCTGCTGTTTGGTTGGTGAATGTCTGGTTTGCTCAGGTGGCTTAGCCAGGCTTGGTGGTGGTAGGAGTCGGGCTTGCTCACCTGGATGTGTGCCTGGAAAGCTAGCGCCCTCTTCTGTATGGTGAGCCATAGGGGGAGTCTGCCTAGCTCTGCCCTGCAGGCCATGTTGGAGGTGTTGCGATGGACATGGAGCAGGTATTTGCAGAACTCCAGGTGGAAGTTCTCTGTTGGGCTGGAATCCCACTTTGACTGGTCTGGGTAGGTGGCTGGGCCCCAAACTTCACTGCCATAGAGAAGGATCGGGGTGATGACTGCGTCAAATATCTCACACCTGGAGCCGAGGCCTACTCAAGACTCGCACTGGACCACACATAAGTTAAAAACCTGGAGGAGATATAGCGAGATTCCAGCACCCTGCCTGTCACCATATATATATATATATATATATATATATATATATATATATATATGTATATATATGTTGTGTTCATGGTAAGGATACATGGAATCTAAGATTGTTACGGTTAGTCTGAAAGAGAGGAAGATGAGGCAGTTACATAAGTTCCTTTAGTTTTTTGGGTTGTTCTCATGATGTGTAGATATAACTAATACTTAAAGGCATAGAATGAAGACTTGCCAAATGAATACTTTCAATATCTATTTGCCATTAGGGAACTAAGCCCTCTTCCATAGACATGGGCAGCAGTGGAAGAAACCTGACGCTTTTCCAACTTATATTCTCCCACATTTCAGGTAACAATAAAATTGTATCGCCCTGTCGGCACATTTTCCTCTGGCTAATATGCTACAACACATCTTTATTGCTTCTGATAGGTATAATGACGACAGTACCATGCTCCTAATTACTCATATTAATAGATAAGCCCATGAAAAATTGCAATAGCACTGCCATATATACATAAGAAAAGTAATGCCGACTTCACATGAGAGTTTTTAATAACAGCTTCCTTCTGAACGATCCGATTCTGTTTATTTTAATTCTGGAGTACTATCATGTATAACAAGTTTAATTCATTAATAGTGTCACCGGGTATTATCAGTATGTCAAAGGGAGCATTTGCATCTGATTAGATAAAGACCTTTGTGTCACCAAATGTGTGAAGTACGTACCCTTATACAATATAATTGTGGTCTTTTAATATGCAACCATTGACCCAAGCTTGTTATTATCTATTATAGTTTATAATAATGTATCTCTTTATGATTAAATGATGATGCCCGGCAGAACACTATGATTAGCATTTCAGTTATTTATAGATTGTGTCAGAGCAGTAATAAACATAAAATGCTGTTAATGTGTGGCTAATGAAATCTGGACATGAACAAGTTTATGAATTGATATAATTCATTTGAGTGTTCTAACTGAGCTGCTGGTTCTCGTCATAATTCATAAGTCTTAGCAGGGTTCACCGATTAGGTGCTAGACTAATTTGCTCCGGAAAAAAAGGCAA